>NC_090448.1:274322665-274624093 GCF_031143425.1 Pleurodeles waltl | reverse complement strand
CTCCTTTCTCCTTGTTGTTGTTGTTTGACCATGTGGCTGGGAGTCATTTTGTCTATTTAGTCAGTGTCCCTCTCTTTGCATAGGCTGCATGTGTTCTTTCTTTGCTCCCCATGCCTCCTTGCTACTTTCTGTTGTTATTTGACCATGTGCCTGGCAGCCATTTTGTCCATCCAGCCAGTGTCTCTCCCTTTGCCATAGGCTTTAATGTGTTCTTTGTTTGCCATGACTCCTAGCTCCTTGTTGTTGTTTTACCATATGGCTGTTAGCCATTTTGTGCATCCAGCCAGTGTGTCTTATCCCTAGGCTTACATACAAACATCATTAATTATTGATCATGTGTTCATTTTAATTGTAGATTTTAATTTTTATTCTATTATTGTTAATGTAATTCTTTACTTAATTTATGCTTTTATTTTAATATTTTGTATTAATTTGTACTTTTATTCTTTTAATTTCTTGTTTTTTTATTTGAATTTGAATTTTAGTTATTTATTTTTATAAATTTGTTAATGTGTTATTTCATTTTATTCAATTCTGCATTTTGTCTCTATTCATCCAGCCATCCACACCAATAACCATTCCTACATCCATTCATCCACCAAAGTCCCACAGCCGCACAACAGCATTCAGCTTCTTTAGGTGTATAATAATTCCATTTCCTCTTGGTCACCCTGGCTGTGGCACACTGAAGACAAATCACTGCAGCATAATTCATTGTTTTAATGATTATTCCATTTTACCTTGAACACCTTGCTGCCATAGGATTTTTTAAGCATAATTCCATGTACCCGTGTACCTCTCTCTCTCTGACTAACATAGGTGTTTCCTTTAAAACAGATGGCAATAAAGCAAAGAGCTATTTCTGCATGTTGTGCTGCCTGATTTGAAATTAAATTGTATGGTGTGATTTACAATGTTTGAGTAAATTGGTATTTATTACATAAGTAACCAACCACACTAAGATTGCATTTGTCTGTACTATTTCAACCTACAGCAATGTCACGTTTTACTACCTATGTATTATTCTTGCTTAGTTGCTTTTAGGTGCACAAGAAAAGAAGAGACATCACATCACCCGCAGTACAGCCAAAGAGAAGGCATGTACAGTGAAGACTTCAAATCTCTTCTGCTTGTGCAGCTTAGTGCCACTGCCAACTGAGAGCTTTATGATGACCCTAAAGAAAGTTGCTCCCAAGAAAGTGGTCAGTGAGAAGAAGCAGCTTTCCACCACTGGTGTGCCGGCCACAACCTTTTTCGGGAGAAGTGTGCCTGCCACACTGGCCTCCCAGGAGGAACCTGGGAGCAGCACTCCCACATCTACAGTACCATCCCAACCTAAGCCCAAGACCATGTCTGTCAGTGAGGCTGCCGCTGCAATCATGATGATGCAGTGACATTGAATTAGATTTGTCTCTTTCTCAAAGTAGTATCCAATCATTTCAGAAAACAAAGCAATGTGGACAGAAGCTGCAGCTAGCAATAGTAGATCTTCCCAAAACTGGAGCAGAACAGGAGGCCAAGCTTCCTGCTGAGCAAGAACCTCCACTTTTAGAATCAATGGTTCCCAGATCACCATCAAGAAAAAGGAAGGGCACTACTCCACCATTTTCTCCAAGGACCACTTCTGATGATGATGGTGGTAGAGACATGGGTTGGACCCCGGAAGAGTCCAAGAGACGCTAGGAGAGACAAGGGAAAAGAAAAGTTCTAGAACCCCTTACAATCATGGTCGGAGGTGATGAGGCGAATGATGATGATGAGTCAGTCATTGTGGAAGCTAACACCGACTGCCAGGGTTATAATGAGGCCTTAGTACCTCAAAGGGTCTTTGCCATTTTGCCTACAATTTATCAGAGGAAAGTAACAATATCAATACTTTTTAACCTACTTGAAGGGTGCGTGGTTCACTCTGTTTGTCAGACATTAATATCCAACCTTCTCTGAGGGATGTGGCACAGGCACCACAGCCAGCTCCAATATTTGTAAGACCCCAGCAGAAACCTGTACCAACACACACCTCAGTAGAAGCATGCACTACAGAGAGGCAATCGACACACCCACCTACCTCCAGTTTGGGACTTTTTTACAATTAGCAAACAGGAGGAGAACATTGCGATATGCTCTATTTGCCAAGCAAGTTGTTGTCGAAGTAAGCCTTGTTCACATCATGGTACTGGAGACCAGACGACCCATATGAAAAAACATCATGCAACCCAGTGGGAGGAGCACCTAAAAAAATAGCTGAACCTGGTCACAGTTGTGAAGGTGAGGAGGAAGAGGGTGACATCCTTACGCAAAGCAGTCCTGTCCCTAGCAGTGCAGCAGAATCACCTACCTCAGCGACCTCACAATAGCACAATAAGACTCAAAATCAGATGGAGACACCACAGCATACAGTGACTGCACCACGACGCACATTGAGTCTACCACCACCTACATCTCAAAAGTCACCTGCGTCAGTAGCCCCAGTAAAGAAGACAATCCAGGCCACAATTAGGGGCACATATAGGCAGGAGAGACCCTACGACGACCCAATGGCACGTTTGTACAACAGGAAGCTGGCAAAAATGATATCGCTGGCCCTCCTCCCTTTTTCTTTTGTGGAAGGAGTGGGATTCTTAGAGTTTGTGGCAGCCATCTGCCTAAAATGAACAGTTCGAAGTAGGACCTATTTTGCCTGAGTTGCTGTTCCAGTGCTGCCCCACGATGTGCTGCAATTGGTTGGACAAGCTTTGCAGAAAAGTGTTGTTCACACTGTTGTTGTTGTTCATCCATTGTTGTTGACAATGACCAAGTACATCACGTTGAGGAGGTTGACTGGGTATGATGTGTCCGGCTGTGGCTGATCAGTCTGGTGCAGGCTCAGAAAGCTCTGCCGCACGTTGGGCATAAGTGGTCTTCTGGGTTGGTTGTCAAAGAGTTGGCTATGGATTTGCTTCTTCTGCGCCTCTGCAGTCCTGCCTGCTCTGCCCGTAGGAGGTAGCACCTTTGCTGATGCAGCTTCGCTAGATGGGGCGGTCTTGTGCTAGTGTTTCCTAAGAGTCCGGGTCAATGCCAAAGCTCTTCAGAGAGCCTTTCAGCATGTCCTTGAAGCACTTTTTCTGCCCACCTTGAGTGTGTTTGTCTTTTGCCAGTTCACCATAAAATAGTCTCTTAGAGAGGCATATGTCTGGCATACGTGCAAGGTGGCCTACCCATCTGACTTGTGCTCTCCTCAGCAGGGTGTAGATACTTTGCAGACCAGCTTGAAAGAGGACATCAGTGCCTGGAACTTTGTCCTGCCAGGTAATTTTCAGCAGCCTTCTTAAGCAGTTCATTTGGAAGCAATTCAGCTTTTACACAGGGCGCTTGTACACAATCCATGTCTCACAGGCATACAGTAGTGTGGGCAGTACACCTGTCTTAAACATTTTCAGCTTTGTGGACAGTTTGACTCCTCTTCTGTCCCACACTGACTTCCGCAGCTGCCCAAATGCAGAACTTGCCTTGGCGAAGCGTGTGTCTACCTCCTCATCAATGTTCCCAGATCTGGAAAGTGTGCTGCCGAAGTATGTAATCTTGTCAACAGCCTTCAGGATTTCTCCTTCAGCGGTGATGATTGGTTCGGCATCTGTCTTCTGCGATGCAGGCTGAGGCAAGACCTCAGTCTTCTTGGTGCTGATTGTGAGGCTGAAATTTCTGCAGGCAGTGGAAAAGCGGTTTGTGCTCTGATACATCCGGGCCCACCTGACGACAGACATGTGGACCAGTGGTGAGACTAGTGATTACATATGCATCACTGCAGACTGGGTCTGTTTTTCAGGGGTAAATCAAAAGCTATCTACAGGTCTTGTCCCTGAAGACAATTTTAAGAGTGTTTGGTGGCATGCAAACATGCCCATGTTCACCATGGCGAATCACATACAGCTGCAGACATCTTGGACATATTTAATAGCAAGGTGTCTGAATGGCTGCGACCCAGAGGTCTCCAAAATGGATTTGTTGCCACAGACAATGGAAGTGACATAGTCAAGGCCATGGGAGACGGTGACTCTTTCAGGGTATTGTGTTTGGTGCACTGAATTAACCTGGAAGTGCAAGACTTATTAAAAAAGGAAGACATAGTTAGCAACATACTGACCACCTGCAGACAAATCTGCACTCATTTCAGTTGTTTTTTTAAATCCCGGAGGCAGTTGCGGATTATTCATCGTGGTCACAGAGTACCAGTTAAAGCTCTGATACACGAGGTGCCAACACTATTATATGTTGCAAAGTCTGTTTGAGCAGTACAAACAGATCAATAACTGGCATTCTAAGAGGGAATGCATTTGGGAAAGCTATGACCATGGATGTGGACAAATGGAGCCTAGTCACATGCCTGGCACAGATGCTGCCCCCTTTTGAAGTTTTCACGTGGGAAGTTAGCAAGGAGGACAGTGCATTGGGCCAATCTGTCAAGACGTTGTATCTGTGAAAGGGGCAGCTAAAAGAAGGTGTCTGAAAGGTTCACACTCGGAGGGGTGAATGAAAGCCTAGAAGCGCATGCCTTAATTGAGAGCTTAATCCTTCACTTGGCTTGTAATGCAAGGCTGAAAAATGATATTACCTCATCCAAAGAGTACATCTGTGCCACCCTACTTGATCCACACTATAAAAAAAATCTTCACCTTTTCATTCTTTTTCTGACAGGAATGTTTGAAAATACAAGAGGTGGATTGTCGATCAAGCCAGAGAACTGGACGAAGAATGGCTGGAACTTAGAGTCCCACTCTGCAGTTTTGGGGTGCCGCCTTCAACTTCTAGAGAGGGCAGTCTTGTCTCACAGCAGCCAAAATCGGCAACAAGAGCACCGGCAACAACAGCATCAGAAGAATTGGACCCAACCTCTGCATTGACTTGATTTCAGGAGCAGGTCTTAAGTCCAGTAAAGACCCATTGGTGCATTGGTATGGTAAAACAGGCTGATGGCTAGAGCTTAACAGGCTGGCAATAAAGTATCTGGCTTGTCCTGTAGCCATCATGTCCACTGAACATGTGGTCAGTGCAGCTGGTGTAGTTGTGACAGTGAGGACCAGTCTCACACCTCATTGATTAAAAGACTGCCAGTGCCACTGCTAAATTCCAATGGGTTGCTACTTGCTATAATCAAAGAAGAGATAATATTTTGTTTAACCACCATGCTTAGATTGGAAGAGGTAACTACTAACTATTGCTCCAATGAGTGGTAATATGTGAGTGATTGTGAGTGATGATTGATGATGTATGTGGTGGCTGACAGTGAGGGAGGGAGTTCAATAAATCTGTAAACTTGATTCTCATGATTTGCAATGTTTGGGGGATGATGGGTGATCATTTTTTTCCTGAAAATGATTGGTCTTTCGAACTTAGTGAAATTTACCTGCAGGGTCCACTCCTTTTTTCTCGTTCCTCAGACCAGACCAGTTACTTTAGTTACCAAACACACATCTACACAAATACTCCTTTTCTATTTGTTTATTTGTTATTCAACAGCAGTGCACTACACAGGTCTACCTTGCTCAGTTTGGGACTGGGACAAAGTTACTCAGAATCAGGAGGAAGAGGATGGAAGGGCCGGATTACCAGCAGCTAGAAGGAGAAAGTTATTGACTTCAAAGAGAAACCATGATGATGGCAAATACTCTGAGGCCCAGTACTCACTCAGCTCTGTGGACTGGAGAGAGGTGTGTTGATTTGGGAAATGCTGTTGAATATGGGTTTGCTACATTGCAGTGTCAAACGTTGCTTCCTTTTGTCCTTCTTACTGTATAATACAGTTACTGTTTTTTTCAATATGCAGGGCTTCTCCTAGTCCTCTTCTGTATGAAGAAAACTTTACCTACCAGACAGGTTCAGCCAGGCACCCACGATTGACAGACATTCCAAGAAGAATGGAGATTCACTGGTCAATTTGGCAATGCAGCATCATTTTCCTTTTAACAATCATAATTTTTAGAACTGGGTGGGTTAACTTCAATCCTCCATAATTTGTATTTTTCAAACCTAGAAGACATAACATTTAGAGATATACTATCTTTGGGTCTCTCAGGGGCAGAAGGACTGTTTGCAATGCATTTAACAGAACTATGTCGTACTACTCCTTTAATTGTTTCCTTCCATAACAGGTTGTACTGCTCGGCGCACCAATTAATATTGTTGTGGTTTCTTTAGTGTAGTATTTACCTTTGTCACACCTTTTCCCAAATTCCCTTTCCCATCTATTCATTGAGCCCCTAATCTTCTTTCCCTGGGCTGTGTGATTTATTGAGGTGTGACTTAATTTTACACCATTAATGGATCACATACTTGCTGGGGCAGATGTGATGAAAGTGATACCTAACCACTGCATGACCTTCTATTACCTGAGCAGTATTCCACACCGGACCCATCAACATCATCATTTCTGCTTTGTATTGTGTGTTGCGTAAATGCTTAACCTCGTCCAACCACTCTTGACTCTGAGCCCTTTTCTCCTGACTCCATGATTTCATTTTCTAAGTTTAGTTTTTAAATACTAGCTCCCCACCATTGCTCAGAAGAAGTTGATTTGCTAGTTTTTATTATCATATCAGATCTTCATTGTTTCTGTCAAATACTGTCATTGTGATCGTCTGGTCTCGGTCTTCCTAAAGTTATGATATAATATGACTCACTAACTCTCTGTTTTCTTTTAATCTAGTTGACAGTGATGGATAACTCTTTGATTAATCCTGCAGTTGGAGTTCGCATAGGTAGGAGTGGTACCTCCTGTCTTCTCTGTTAGCACGCTAGCTTGCTACTATTACTACCTACCACCCCCTTAAGATGCCATCTTAAGAAAAACCCTGTAGTAAGTAGATTCCCTTGCTTCATCTATTCAGATAAGAGAACTATAGATTGAAGTGAATTTGTTTAGTTAGTAATTAACTCCTACTGAAGAAGATGTGGTCTGTGTGTGTCTAGATTGTTGTAGGCAAAATAGGCAATGGCAATCATACCCTAGTGGTTAATATAGTTGCAGAGTTGCAGAGGGCAATAGAGCAAGGGTAAAAGTAAATGACAAACTTTTTTAGCAGATTTAAAAAACAGGCTACACTTAAAGACAGCATTCAAAATAAAACACCAAAATAACCATTTGATGCATAAATCAAGTAAAATAAATTAACCCTTTTTTATTTTTTTAACAAATACAAAAACCCACTCTTCCACCCACAACAGGCCCACCCCTCTCCCCAAACAAACAGCCCCATCCCCAAAAAGTCCAACGAGAAGTCCAATTTGAAATCCCAGTCCCAGCTCCCTCCAAACCCTCTCCACCCGCAACAAGTTGGTCCCACCAAAACAAGAAATGTAAAAAAGGGTTCAGAAGTGGCACTCTCTATATGGGTCCGAAACTAGTCTAGGCTCTGCTCGATCCTGGGGAGCGTGCTCTCCATCCAGCCTATATACTGCAGGATATGGTGGAGCAATTCCCTGTCAGAGAGGGAGGGGGTGGCAGCAGGTGTACTCAGGGACCCTGACAGCTGGCGTTGACGCCGGCAATGTAGGCCAGGATGGCGTGCTGCTGATCTGGGTCCTGGGTCAGAGGAAGCTATTTCACCCTTTTCCTTCTCCAGGACCACCAGCTGCGGATATTCGGCATGGATGTTCTACAACCTCTGCCATCACAGATGGGCCTCTATCTCCTGGTTTGTGGTCATCCAGCAAAAGTAGCTTTATCAAGAAAAACAAAACGAAAAAAGACACATTGTAAACAATGCTCTGAACAAATACATATTCAAAAGTAGTTAGTGGGTGGTACAGAAGCACTACATTGCTGGTCCCCTAGGGACATTGGAATTTGATGTGATTATGATTAGGAGAGTCGCAGGACCAATTTTATTTGTTTACCCACACATGCCAAACATAAAAAGCACTGACTGTCTGATAGAAAAAAATTAAGGCAGAATTACACCAGATAAAAAAAACTGTGATTTCATTTTTTTTTCTTTTAAAAGCTTTTCTAGTAACTAAACAGTCACTTTTAGTGCAAAATAAAAATGAATTATCTCTCATTTATGAGTAAGGTATTATGAACTATGGAGTACAAGTTGTTGCACCAAATTAATGAAGGCATGCTAGCCAGTGCTTTGAGTACTTTGCTACTGTCTGCAGCTGGGGCAGCTGTAGTTGACAATTATCTATCTTTAATTCCAACGGACCTGCTCCTCCCTAAAGCCATTCACTTAGTTTCCACCCTGACTCCAAAAAGTCACACATGTCAGGTATAAAATGCAGGTATATTTATCCTGTTTGCCGTAAGTTGATGGTGGGGAAAATGATGCACTGCACTACAGAGAAAGGAATGTGCTAGATAGATTATATTTGGCATGTTCATCACAGACTATCCCTTATACCAAACTTGAAATCAAATCGGGCACTTACTAATCCCACTTTACTCACTGGCCTCGCCCACCTCTACAAATTCCTTCCAACAAATGTTTTCTCTGGGCAGTAAGGAAAGGAAACAACCTACTCTATTGCAGGGTAAGGCAGAGGGATTGGGTGAGTAGGAGGAGGTTTTGTTGTAGTATAGAAGGTTGTCACTGATCATCGATTCATCATGTGCTTAAGCTTTGGCTTATTATCAGTGCTTAATATTTAAATATAAATGTGCCAGTGCCTAAAGCCCTCCCCTTAAACACGCAGCTGCTGCAGTGAAATGTGTGAACACGGTATACTGAGACAGCGTAATCCTGCCATCTCGGTCCTCTTCAATCCATTTAAACACACTCCCTGCACCTTCAACTCACTCTTGCATCTTTCTGCTTTTTCCCATTGTGATGAGTTTTCGTTTTTCTCTTCCTCCGTCTTTCCCATGTGTGTTTTTTGCTCGCAGTGAATGCTTGAGGCAGAAAAATAAGTGCCAGCCCTCAAAGATAAGTGACGGTGCTCTGCACCGGGAACAACAAGCACAAATTAAGCACTGCACTGTATAGACAAAACTCTAAAGTGAAAAATCTGAACAGGCGTAAAATAAATATGTTATGAGAAACCATGAAATATATTTTGGAAACATTTCACAAAGCCATAAAAATGCTGGGCATGCCAATAATTGTTTGTTCAATTTGTTTGTTATGCAGGTATGGAAGAACGTAGGAAAGAATAAAGAATGTAAGTACTAATAGGTGACTGAGTGGGTGAAGGAAAAACAACACACCTTGTGCGTTTGGTTTGCAATCCTTTCAAAATTTGTAAATGCTGCATTAAGTGGTGCAGACGCACATTGCACTACCAACATTACTGGCATGAACTGAACCATAGTGTACTTTTTCTGCATGGGTGGTGAAATGCCATGGTAGGCAGGTAGGAGGCTGATGAATGATGATGATGGGTGGGATACATATCTGCCTTGTTTTTCAAATACAGAGTCAAGGAATTGGAACACAAATTAGAATATCCCTGACTTTGAACCATATATTTGTTAACCATAAAACACAAAGTAAGCAAAGTAGGTGAGCAGCATGCCCCTCTACAGAAGAGATCCCTTGTTTATTCACCCAAGCAATTATCCAATCAGTCTTCCATTCTTCCTACTATATTCACCCATAGTCACCATGATTTAAGCTTTACTTTCTCTCATCCAGTCTTTCACCAAGATTCTCAATCCATTATCCATCCCTTCAGTATCCACTATCCACCCTTTCTTTCAATCATCCTTTCACACATCCATCCATTTCCGCAACACTCAACCATAAATCCTTTCATCCACAAAGGTATCGGTTCCTTCCACTCATTTCATCCATTATTTTTTTTAATTTTCTATTCTTTCCCATTTCCATGAAGCCATTGTTTGTAGTGTACATTATGTGTGCTTTTGCTGAGTTGCAGATAAAAGAGGCCATAAGTAGCACAAACACTGCTGCAGCTGTAACACGGGGGTGTTCACGATCACAACATCGCCCTTGTAGCTAGTGAGTAATAGCAATTGTCAATAATCAAGCAATTCTCCTGCAGAAGAACTTGAGCCCGTCAGTGTGGCTAGAAAAACCAATTTTTTAGATGCCAGGTAGACCTCCTCTTAAAAATGCAACCACAATACAATGTTACAGTTCGATGCACTGCAGTATCTTCTATCAAAAATATCACTCTGGGCATTTTGTTGGTTCACAGTGTTAGAAAAGCCTAGAAGTCAAGCCAACCAAAAACTATAAATGTAAAAATTTAAATGTAAATTAGCACTTGTATAGCGCACTACTCACCCGTTAGGGTCTCAAGGCGCTGTACTTATACCGCTATGGAACCCCTCCTGGCTTTTCCCTGTGAGGCACCCACGCCTGAGCACCCCCAGGGTGAAGCCAAGCATCCAAGAGCTGTTGGGGCCATTGTGGAGATTAAGCAAGCTATTGCCCAGAGTTGCAGAGTGGGACCCATGAATTAGATTAGGCACCGAGGCGAGAATTATCTGGTCAAGGGGAATTGAGCCCAAGACCTGCCAAAGCGGGACTTGAACCCTGGTCTTGAGCCAGATCTCTGCTTCAGGGACTGCCGCTCTAACCATTGAGCCGCACTTCTCCACTATATGTAATGGAGAGGCAGAGCTATAGCCTATGATGATGGCTCTGAAACACTGAAGTGCAATGAAGGGGTGGAATATAAATGGTCAAAGAAAGATAGAAAAGAAATAATGCAGGAATAACAGCAACTAAACAAAAAATGAATGGGGGAGTTGGAAAAAAACAGTATAAAAAATGTAAATAAGGCAAAACTAAAAGATCTGTGACGGGTGAGTGTTTGAAAAGTTTCACCACTCCACCCATCATCCTTTTGTGTTGCTAAAGTCATCCTGAGTGGCCAGGGTATGCCCAGACGTGGGTCCATTGCTCACTGTGCCATTGGATTCAAGCTAGCCTGGCTGATGAGGGGTGATACCCCAAACCCAGTCCCAGAATGCTTGTTTCCGGTCCAGGGAGGACCTGACCTGGCAGTTCGGGCTGGTCTGTTCCCATGGAAAACAGGGTCAAGACTGATTTGCATATGGCTGGATCTAAACTGGGGTGGCATGGTGAACAAAAGAACGATTAATTTATCCCAGATCTGTGACTGGGGGTGAGTGTCTGAAAAGTATCAGCACTCCTTCTATCATCTTGTTGTGTTGCTGTACATACAGGAGTGACATTGTGGAGCATCGAAAGCCGTAGAGCAGGGTGTACCACCATCCAGATGGGAGAGTACAAGGATTGAACAACAGTTCTGAAGTAGCTTTTTGCAAGAAGCAGTTTCAGTCTCTTTAGAGGACTGAGCTGTTTCTAGGCTGTCTTTCTTTTTTTGGCAGAGTGATCTCTGAGGGTGAGGTTGGTGTCCATGGTAATTTGGTCATTTCGCCTGGTTTGTACTTTTTCTTGTTAGTTCTTGGCAAATAGCACAAATTCTCTCTTGGCTGGGTTGAGCTTCAGATAGGCAGGTCTGAATGATGTGCAGGCAATGTTTGAGGTATTAGGTGTCTAAATCAGAGCAGACTTTCAAGTAGAGTTGGTGTGGTGAATCTTGATACTGTTATCTGTGAGTAGAGCATACAAGCAACTTCATGTAGAGGTTGAAGATGACAGAAAATACTATGAAACTTTCGGGAACTCTGCTGGTTATACAGATCTTTTAGGTCCTGGAGGTGCCCAGATGAACAAACTGATATCAGTTAGAAAGGTAAGAGGAGAACCATTGAAGTGGAGATGTCCAGCAATATCAGGAGGCAGATGTCTTCTTCATTCTGTGGTCAGGAGGGCATTGTCTATGATGTGTAAGTTAGCGATCTCCGTGCTACAGCGTGATCTAAAGAGTAGTAGTCATGCAGGAGATGATTATCATTGATGTGTTTTTGAAGTAGAACACAGACTGCATTGCTGTTTCAATGATCTTCCCAATGAATGGTAGATGAGTAAAGTTGGTGGGGTCGCCATGGTCTAGTGTAGGTTTCTTTAGCAGTGGGAGAACCTGGCCTATCTTCAGAGCTTCTGGGAAGATGCTTTGAGTGAGAAGGGCATTGATGATAAGTGGGGGTTAGAGAGCATCCCTAGAGAGAGCTTTGTTGAAGGACGAGGGTAAGAAGTGGGATTGAGTGAGTTGAGTATGCAGTGAGATGTGTGAGACATAGGACTTTTAAGGCTGACCACTACAGGTTTCTTTTGGAAGGGGCGGACGTGAGGGACGAAGCACCCTTGGCCTATCTTCCTTGTTATCATGGATTCGCAAGGGTGCATTTGGTATTGTGCACTTCAAGATTAGTGGTGCTTGGAGAGGCAGAAGGAAGCACAATGAAAAGTCTGAGCTACTCCATTGGACTCAGGACTATGCAATATGTTTTGCCTTTTTTAATTGTTCTACCTTATTACTTGCTGGCATTTTTTTAGAGGTTTTTTTATGTCTTTCCTTTCTCTTCTTTCACAGGGTAAAATTGGTACAAGTTGGATGGATTCACTAGCCTAGCAGGTCTTAACCTGTGGTCCAGTGACCCATGGGGTCTGCGGCGCACAGTCAGGGTGTGCACGACTGCTTAGAAAATTAAATAGAAGTAACAGAGTAAAGTGTATATAAAGAAAGAAGCAAAATGTAACATTGTAAAATGTAAATTGTTATGTAAATGTGGAGGAATTCGAAATTGGATGCTAAAAATTAAGGGTCAGATTCATCCTTCTTTCACACAACACAGCAAGACACCTTACTGAGCTGCGTGAAAGGGAGAGGATAGGAATGCACATTGGAATCAATTCAGCAAAATTCCAAGGGTGGCGGAAGTGACATCACATTTCCTTTAACCCGATGACATCACAGGATGTGACATTATACATCCTTTCAGGTGATGACATCACATGACCTTTGTCCTCAATGGTATGTATCACAGAAGTGACATCCTTGATGAAAACCTACAAAAATGCAAGATCATTTAATTATTAACCCCTTCGCTGCCAGGCCTTTTCCCCCTCCTGTGCCAGGCCTTTTTTTGCCTATTTGGGGCAGTTCGCGCTTAGGCCCTCATAACTTTTTGTCCACATAAGCTAACCAAGCCAAATTTGCGTCCTTTTTTTCCAACATCCTAGGGATTCTAGAGGTACCCAGACTTTGTGGGTTCCCTTGAAGGAGGCCAAGAAATTGGCCAAAATACAGTGAAAATTTCGTTTTTTTTTTAAAAAAATGGAAAAAGTGGCTGCAGAAGAAGGCTTGTGGATTTCCCCCTGAAAATGGCATCAACAAAGGGTTTGTAGTGCTAAACTCAGCAGCTTCCTAGCTTTCAGGAACAGGCAGACTTGAATCAGAAAACCCAATTTTTCAACACAATTTTGGCATTTTACTGGGGCATACCCCATTTTTGCAATTTTTTGTGCTTTCAGCCTCCTTCCAGTCAGTGACAGGAATGGGCATGAAACCAATGCTGGATCCCAGAAACCTAACCATTTCTGAAACGTAGAGAAAATTCTGAATTCAGCAAGGGGTCATTTGTGTAGATCCTACAAGGGTTTCCTACAGAAAATAACAGCTGAAAGAGAAAAATATTGAAATTGAGGTGAAAAAAACATCAATTTTTCTCTACATTTTACTCTGTAACTTTTCCCTGCAATTTCAGATTATGGAAAGCAATATACCGTTACGTCTGGTGGACTCCTCTGGTTGCGGGGATATATAGGGCTTGTAGGTTCATCAAGAACCCGAGGAACCCAGAGCCAATAAATGAGCTGCACCCTGCAGTGCGTTTTCATTCTATACCGGGTATACAGCAATTCATTTGCTGAAATATAAAGAGTAAAAAATTGCTATCAAGAAAACCTTTGCATTTCCAAAAAGGGCACAAGATAAGGTGCTGAGGAGCAGTGGTTATTTGCACATCTCTGAATTCCGGGGTGACCATACAAGCATGTGAATTATAGGGAATTTCTCAAATAGATGTCTTTTTTACACACTCTCCTATATTTGGAAGGAAAAAATGTAGAGAAAGACAAGGGGCAATAGAACTTGTTTTGCTAATCTATGTTCCCCCAAGTCTACCGATAAAAATGATACCTCACTTGTGTGGGTAGGCCTAGCGCCGGCGACAGGAAACACCCCAAAGCGCAACGTGGACACATCCTAAATTTTGGAAAAAAACAGAGGTGTTTTTTGCGAAGTGCCTACTTGTAGATTTTGGCCTCTAGCTCAGCCGGCACCTAGGGAAACCTACCAAACCTGTGCATTTCTGAAAACTAGAGACCTAGGGGAATCCAAGGAGGGGTGACTTGCAGGGCTCGGACCAGGTTCTGTTACCCAGAATCCTTTGCAAACCTCAAAATTTGGCTAAAAAAACACATGTTCCTCACATTTATGTGGCAGAAAGTTCTGGAATCTGAGAGGAGCTACAAATTTCCTTCCACCCAGCGTTCCCCCAAGTCTCCCGATAAAAATGATACCTCACTTGTGTGGGTAGGCCTAGCGCCGGCGACAGGAAACACCCCAAAGCGCAACGTGGACACATCCTAAATTTTGGAAAAAAACAGAGGTGTTTTTTGCGAAGTGCCTACCTGTAGATTTTGGCCTCTAGCTCAGCCGGCACCTAGGGAAACCTACCAAACCTGTGCATTTCTGAAAACTAGAGACCTAGGGGAATCCAAGGAGGGGTGACTTGCGGGGCTCGGACCAGGTTCTGTTACCCAGAATCCTTTGCAAACCTCAAAATGTGGCTAAAAAAACACATGTTCCTCACATTTCTGTGGCAGAAAGTTCTGGAATCTGAGAGGAGCTACAAATTTCCTTCCACCCAGCGTTCCCCCAAGTCTCCCGATAAAAATGATACCTCACTTGCGTGGGTAGGCCTAGCGCCGGCGACAGGAAACACCCCAAAGCGCAATGTGGACACATCCTAAATTTTGGAAAAAAACAGAGGTGTTTTTTGCGAAGTGCCTACCTGTAGATTTTGGCCTCTAGCTCAGCCGGCACCTAGGGAAACCTACCAAACCTGTGCATTTCTGAAAACTAGAGACCTAGGGGAATCCAAGGAGGGGTGACTTGCGGGCTCGGACCAGGTTCTGTTACCCAGAATCCTTTGCAAACCTCAAAATTTGGCTAAAAAAACACATGTTCCTCACATTTCTGTGGCAGAAAGTTCTGGAATCTGAGAGGAGCTACAAATTTCCTTCCACCCAGCGTTCCCCCAAGTCTCCCGATAAAAATGATACCTCACTTGTGTGGGTAGGCCTAGCGCCGGCGACAGGAAACACCCCAAAGCGCAACGTGGACACATCCTAAATTTTGGAAAAAAACAGAGGTGTTTTTTGCGAAGTGCCTACCTGTAGATTTTGGCCTCTAGCTCAGCCGGCACCTAGGGAAACCTACCAAACCTGTGCATTTCTGAAAACTAGAGACCTAGGGGAATCCAAGGAGGGGTGACTTGCGGGGCTCGGACCAGGTTCTGTTACCCAGAAACCTTTGCAAACCTCAAAATTTGGCTAAAAAAACACATGTTCCTCACATTTCTGTGGCAGAAAGTTCTGGAATCTGAGAGGAGCTACACATTTCCTTCCACCCAGCGTTCCCCCAAGTCTCCCGATAAAAATGATACCTCACTTGCGTGGGTAGGCCTAGCGCCGGCGACAGGAAACACCCCAAAGCGCAACGTGGACACATCCTAAATTTTGGAAAAAAACAGAGGTGTTTTTTGCGAAGTGCCTACCTGTAGATTTTGGCCTCTAGCTCAGCCAGCACCTAGGGAAACCTACCAAACCTGTGCATTTCTGAAAACTAGAGACCTAGGGGAATCCAAGGAGGGGTGACTTGCGGGGCTCGGACCAGGTTCTGTTACCCAGAATCCTTTGCAAACCTCAAAATTTGGCTAAAAAAACACATGTTCCTCACATTTCTGTGGCAGAAAGTTCTGGAATCTGAGAGGAGCTACAAATTTCCTTCCACCCAGCGTTCCCCCAAGTCTCCCGATAAAAATGATACCTCACTTGCGTGGGTAGGCCTAGTGCCGGCGACAGGAAACACCCCAAAGCGCAACGTGGACACATCCTAAATTTTGGGAAAAAACAGGTGTTTTTTGCGAAGTGCCTACCTGTAGATTTTGGCCTCTTGCTCAGCCGGCACCTAGGGAAACCTACCAAACCTGTGCATTTCTGAAAACTAGAGACCTAGGGGAATCCAAGGAGGGGTGACTTGCGGGGCTCGGACCAGGTTCTGTTACCCAGAATCCTTTGCAAACCTCAAAATTTGGCTAAAAAAACACATGTTCCTCACATTTCTGTGGCAGAAAGTTCTGGAATCTGAGAGGAGCTACAAATTTCCTTCCACCCAGCGTTCCCCCAAGTCTCCCGATAAAAATGATACCTCACTTGCGTGGGTAGGCCTAGCGCCGGCGACAGGAAACACCCCAAAGCGCAACGTGGACACATCCTAAATTTTGGAAAAAAGTAGAGGTGTTTTTTGCGAAGTGCCTACCTGTAGATTTTGGCCTCTAGCTCAGCCGGCACCTAGGGAAACCTACCAAACCTGTGCATTTCTGAAAACTAGAGACCTAGGGGAATCCAAGGAGGGGTGACTTGCGGGGCTCGGACCAGGTTCTGTTACCCAGAATCCTTTGCAAACCTCAAAATTTGGCTAAAAAAACACATGTTCCTCACATTTCTGTGGCAGAAAGTTCTGGAATCTGAGAGGAGCTACAAATTTCCTTCCACCCAGCGTTCCCCCAAGTCTCCCGATAAAAATTATACCTCACTTGCGTGGGTAGGCCTAGTGCCGGCGACAGGAAACACCCCAAAGCGCAACGTGGACACATCCTAAATTTTGGGAAAAAACAGGTGTTTTTTGCGAAGTGCCTACCTGTAGATTTTGGCCTCTTGCTCAGCCGGCACCTAGGGAAACCTACCAAACCTGTGCATTTCTGAAAACTAGAGACCTAGGGGAATCCAAGGAGGGGTGACTTGCGGGGCTCGGACCAGGTTCTGTTACCCAGAATCCTTTGCAAACCTCAAAATTTGGCTAAAAAAACACATGTTCCTCACATTTCTGTGGCAGAAAGTTCTGGAATCTGAGAGGAGCTACAAATTTCCTTCCACCCAGCGTTCCCCCAAGTCTCCCGATAAAAATGATACCTCACTTGCGTGGGTAGGCCTAGCGCCGGCGACAGGAAACACCCCAAAGCGCAACGTGGACACATCCTAAATTTTGGAAAAAAGTAGAGGTGTTTTTTGCGAAGTGCCTACCTGTAGATTTTGGCCTCTAGCTCAGCCGGCACCTAGGGAAACCTACCAAACCTGTGCATTTCTGAAAACTAGAGACCTAGGGGAATCCAAGGAGGGGTGACTTGCGGGGCTCGGACCAGGTTCTGTTACCCAGAATCCTTTGCAAACCTCAAAATTTGGCTAAAAAAACACATGTTCCTCACATTTCTGTGGCAGAAAGTTCTGGAATCTGAGAGGAGCTACAAATTTCCTTCCACCCAGCGTTCCCCCAAGTCTCCCGATAAAAATTATACCTCACTTGCGTGGGTAGGCCTAGTGCCGGCGACAGGAAACACCCCAAAGCGCAACGTGGACACATCCTAAATTTTGGGAAAAAACAGGTGTTTTTTGCGAAGTGCCTACCTGTAGATTTTGGCCTCTTGCTCAGCCGGCACCTAGGGAAACCTACCAAACCTGTGCATTTCTGAAAACTAGAGACCTAGGGGAATCCAAGGAGGGGTGACTTGCGGGGCTCGGACCAGGTTCTGTTACCCAGAATCCTTTGCAAACCTCAAAATTTGGCTAAAAAAACACATGTTCCTCACATTTCTGTGGCAGAAAGTTCTGGAATCTGAGAGGAGCTACAAATTTCCTTCCACCCAGCGTTCCCCCAAGTCTCCCGATAAAAATGATACCTCACTTGCGTGGGTAGGCCTAGCGCCGGCGACAGGAAACACCCCAAAGCGCAACGTGGACACATCCTAAATTTTGGAAAAAAGTAGAGGTGTTTTTTGCGAAGTGCCTACCTGTAGATTTTGGCCTCTAGCTCAGCCGGCACCTAGGGAAACCTACCAAACCTGTGCATTTCTGAAAACTAGAGACCTAGGGGAATCCAAGGAGGGGTGACTTGCGGGGCTCGGACCAGGTTCTGTTACCCAGAATCCTTTGCAAACCTCAAAATTTGGCTAAAAAAACACATGTTCCTCACATTTCTGTGGCAGAAAGTTCTGGAATCTGAGAGGAGCTACAAATTTCCTTCCACCCAGCGTTCCCCCAAGTCTCCCGATAAAAATGATACCTCACTTGCGTGGGTAGGCCTAGTGCCGGCGACAGGAAACACCCCAAAGCGCAACGTGGACACATCCTAAATTTTGGAAAAAACAGGTGTTTTTTGCGAAGTGCCTACCTGTAGATTTTGGCCTCTTGCTCAGCCGGCACCTAGGGAAACCTACCAAACCTGTGCATTTCTGAAAACTAGAGACCTAGGGGAATCCAAGGAGGGGTGACTTGCGGGGCTCGGACCAGGTTCTGTTACCCAGAATCCTTTGCAAACCTCAAAATTTGGCTAAAAAAACACATGTTCCTCACATTTCTGTGGCAGAAAGTTCTGGAATCTGAGAGGAGCTACAAATTTCCTTCCACCCAGCGTTCCCCCAAGTCTCCCGATAAAAATGATACCTCACTTGCGTGGGTAGGCCTAGCGCCGGCGACACGAAACACCCCAAAGCGCAACGTGGACACATCCTAAATTTTGGAAAAAAACAGAGGTGTTTTTTGCGAAGTGCCTACCTGTAGATTTTGGCCTCTAGCTCAGCCGGCACGTAGGGAAACCTACCAAACCTGTGCATTTCTGAAAACTAGAGACCTAGGGGAATCCAAGGAGGGGTGACTTGCGGGGCTCGGACCAGGTTCTGTTACCCAGAATCCTTTGCAAACCTCAAAATTTGGCTAAAAAAACACATGTTCCTCACATTTCTGTGGCAGAAAGTTCTGGAATCTGAGAGGAGCTACAAATTTCCTTCCACCCAGCGTTCCCCCAAGTCTCCCGATAAAAATGATACCTCACTTGCGTGGGTAGGCCTAGCGCCGGCGACAGGAAACACCCCAAAGCGCCACGTGGACACATCCTAAATTTTGGAAAAAAACAGGTGTTTTTTGCGAAGTGCCTACCTGTAGATTTTGGCCTCTAGCTCAGCCGGCACCTAGGGAAACCTACCAAACCTGTGCATTTCTGAAAACTAGAGACCTAGGGGAATCCAAGGAGGGGTGACTTGCGGGGCTCGGACCAGGTTCTGTTACCCAGAATCCTTTCCAAACCTCAAAATTTGGCTAAAAAAACACATGTTCCTCACATTTCTGTGGCAGAAAGTTCTGGAATCTGAGAGGAGCTACAAATTTCCTTCCACCCAGCGTTCCCCCAAGTCTCCCGATAAAAATGATACCTCACTTGCGTGGGTAGGCCTAGCGCCTGCGACAGGAAACACCCCAAAGCGCAACGTGGACACATCCAAAATTTTGGGAGAAAACAGTGCCTACCTGTGGATTTTGGCCTGTAGCTCACCCGGCGCCTAGGGAAACCTACCAAACCTGTGCATTTCTGAAAACTAGAGACCTAGGGGAATCTAAGGAGGGGTGACTTGCGGGGCTCGGACCAGGTTCTGTTACCCAGAATCCTTTGCAAACCTCAAAATTTGGCTAAAAAAACACACGTTCCTCACATTTCTGTGGCAGAAAGTTCTGGAATCTGATAGGAGCCACAAATTTCCTTCCACCCAGCGTTCCCCCAAGTCTCCCGATAAAAATGATACCTCACTTGTGTGGGTGGGCCAGGTGCCTGCAACAGAATAAGGCCCAAAACCTGAAGGGATAGAAGGGATAGCACAGCAAGTTTATAAGGGCATATTCTTTTATACATCTTTAGACGGACTCTGCTTTGGGGACCCACATAAGTGAGGTGTCATTTTACTTGGGAGACTGAGGGGAAAACTGGGGAGTAGGAATTTTGTGCTGGAGCGGTGATCCTACTAAGAAAAATCAGGAAAATATGCTTTTTTATGCAAATTTTGAGGTTTACAGAGGAGTCTGGGTAAGAAAATGTTGGGGGAGCCACACAAGCCACACCTCCCTAGACTCCTTGGGGTGCCTAGTTTTAAAAAGTTTCTGGGTTTTGTAGGTTTCCCTACATGACGGCCGCACCCAGGACCAAAAACATAGGTGGGCCCTCCCCCCCAAACACAGGTATTTTTGGAATATATCACTTTGATGTGTGCACATACGTCCGTGATGTGCCAAACACTAAAATTGTGAAAAGAAACACACTTAGGTTATGTGAAGAAGACCCCTCACCCACCAACCAAGTTGGTGGCATGCTTCATCATCGGGGTCCCACCCGAGGCACCTAGCGTGTCTCAAGTGTGCTGCGACGCCTGATTACAGCGGAGCAGGTTTTGTCATTTGTACCACACATACTGGTTGGATTTGGCACGAGGGTGAGTGATGGTTCAGTAGATCAAATTTTATTAACAAGAGATTTCACAAAAGTGAAATGCACTGGTAATAACTGAAAGGCCAAAAAACTGAACCAATGACTCACAGCTCGTGAGCTGTAAAGCCACGACAAGGCACCAACCGCTTTACAGTCCATTCACACACCTTTCATACATGACATGCACTAGACCATTCACGCCGCCAGCCACGGGCCCAGCACATTACAAGACTCGCATCCACAGACAGCGCCAGTCAAGGGCCCATCACTTTCATACGCCCACATGCCTGATACAGCAATCACACCAGCTGATGAGTGTGTGGACTGGCGTTTGGCCAGCCAAGCGCCACACCACCAGCCAAGCGCCACCCCACCCACACCACCAGCCAAGCGCCACCCCACACACACCGCCAGCCCAGCGCCACCCCACACACACCGCCAGCCAAGCGCCACCCCACACACACCGCCAGCCAAGCGCCACCCCACACACACCGCCAGCCAAGCGCCACCACACCCACGCCGCCAGCCAAGCGCCACTCTACACATGCCATCCCCTTTTTTTTGTTTTTAAACAACAAAGAAACCACTAATCATAAATTAGTACAAAACTACAAACACAAAAGCTCTAACTGAATACATGACTAATGCCAACCGTGAAACCGAACATATAAAAATATAAAACACCAGTTTACGCTCACGGAATTTCCCAATAATTCTTCTGTGTGTGGTAGCTCCTGAAACAGCCACCCACACACAGCCCAGGCTTTGAAGGACAATCAGGGCAGTACATCCTAGTCTCCTTCCTGATACCTCTTCGAGCACAGACTCTACATCTCTTAGCAGGAAAGTTTTTTTTGGCCGTGGGAGGAATGTGCTCAGCAAAGTGTCGATCTTTCAATCTAGCCACATCCTCCACCACTGCTTCTCTAGGAACTCTTGCCTGTTCCAGCACAACAAGGCTAGCTATGATAGACTCCTGAAATTTCACAAATGTCATCCTTGACTCTGGAGAACTATCCTTAAACACAACAAAAGCATTAAAAGTTGCCAAGTGGAACAAGTGAAGCGCTTATTTCTTATACCACACATAAGACTTACGAGCAGCAGTGTAAGGTTCTAACCTCTGATCTACTCTATCAACACCACCCATGTGCTTATTATAGTCTAAGATGCACACAGGTTTGCGCACTTCGGCAACCTGACCCCAAACAGCCACAGGTGAAGTACTCTCATCATGGATGGTGCTTAGCATGTATACATCCCTCTTGTCTACAAATTTCAGAGCTAGCAGCTCATCATTCCGCAAGGCACTGCACTGTCCCTTCTCAAGTTTTTTACAGACAAGCTCTTTTGGATAGCCTTTCCGATTAGAGCGGATTGTGCCACAAGCAACAGTGTCCACTCTGAACAACTCCTTGAACAACCGAACTCCAGTGTAGAAGTTATCTACATATAAATGGTGACCTTTGTTAAACAGTCATCTACCAAGTTCCCACACAATTTTCTCACTAACTCCAAAAGTGGGAGGACAACCAGGGGGGTCAATATTGGAATCCCTACCAGTGTAGACCCGGAAATTATAAACATATCCTGTACTACTTTCTGACAGCATATACAATTTAATTCCATACCGTGCCCTCTTGCTAGGAATGTACTGCCTAAAAACCAAACGACCCTTGAACAGGACCAAAGACTCATCTACAGATATTTCTTTCCCTGGAACATAGATCTCTGAAAACCGATCTACCAAATGATCAAGGACAGGTCTAATCTTAAAAAGACGGTCAGAATCAGGATGATCTTGAGGCAAGGCTAAAGCATTATCTACAAAATGCAACATCCGAAGAAGAAGCTCATACCGGTTACGACTCATGATGGCAGGAAATATAGCAGTTGCCATCAAGGGACTAGTAGACCAATATGAAGACAGCGACGGCTTCCTTATCAGCCCCATCAAAAAAGTTAAACCCAAGAACTTTTTCAACTCTTCTAGATTTGTGGGAATCCACCGGCTAGCTCTAGAGTGTGGCCTAAGTCTGGCAGCGTTGTCCCTCAAAAACTGCTCTGCATACAAATTAGTCTGCTCAACAATCTCTTCCAAAAATATATCGTCCATAAACAACTCAAAAAAGTTGACGGGCAAAAAGTTTTCCGTATTAACTCGACACCCTGGAAAACCAGTAAACGCAGGCAACTGTGGCTGCTCCATGTTTGGTGCAACCCATGCGTCAGGTCTTCCAATGGGAAGCCTTTCAGCCGCTGGCTCCTGCACCATTGGCACATCACTGTCCTCCTCTAAAACAGGCCCTTCATCAGCACTGAGAGTGGCTTCATCATCAGATGATTCATCTCTGACAGAAAATTCACTTCCAGAATCCTGCACTTCCTCCTCTGCCTCAGATGCAGAGTCAGTCTCATATTCATGGTCAGAAGATGACTCAAAAAGCACACTAACAACCTGCTGAGCGGTCATCCTACGGCTGGCCATGATCCTTCCTACAAAAATTAACTGGACAAATACACCACCAACAACCAGCACTGTGTAAGATAAGTAACAAAGTATAGGTTTATCACTAAGAATTATAAACTCAAAAACTATACTGCTCACTTGCCTGAAAAAGCTTGACTCACCAGCAACTACTCTGCACAGCCACAGCAATCACCAACGATATCCCACTAAAAAGAGAAAAAAAAAGCAAATTAGACATAAGACAACACAATAATCATTGTGCATAACTCTAAGGACAGTTTCACACACAATCCTGCATTCAGTACACCACCTACAAACATGTCATTCATGCATTGCAACAATACTCACTTGGAGTAAATTTATTTACTTACCTAAAACATGCAACTACGCAAACCGCAGGACAACTACTGCCAAAACTGCAACAAGCCACAGCAAAGTCAGCAAAAGCTTTGAACTAGAACAAAAAGGAGAAAAACTGTTATTATCATAAAAGCAAATACTTCGCCAGTTGACAAACACTCCGCCACTAACCATTTTTTCATTTTCCCTTGTGTCTAGTCTTCTCTGCTTGGGGGAAGATGGGCCTAAAAAAAAATAGGCCAATCTACCCCCAAGGGGAGGGGGCAGAAATCGCCCAGATTACATTGCACCCTTTGGGGGGGGGGCGACCCTTGCCCAAGGGGCCACACCCCCACACAAAGCACACACACACACATATAGTATTCCTAGCGCTATGGGGATTCTGCCCCCCTTGGGGACAGAAAGGCCTAAAAATAGGCATATCTGCCCCCAAGGGGGGCAGAACTGCCCAAAAATACATGTGGGCCCCTGGGGGCGACCCTTGCCCAAGGGGCCGCCCCCAACACAAAAAATAAAAATCAACAATAAAATCCCTGGTGTCTAGTGGCTTTCTGCCCCCCTTGGGGGCAGATCGGCCTAGAATAACGACAATAAATACATTGCGCCCCTGGGGGGAGCGACCCTTGCCCAAGGGGCCACCCCCAACACAAAGCACACATACATACATACTATTTCTGGCGCTATTGGGATTCTGCCCCCCTTGGGGGCAGAAAGGCCTAAAAAAAATAGGCCGAAATGCCCAAAAATACATGAGGGCCCCTGGGGGCGACCCTTGCCCAAGGGGCCGCCCCCCAACACAAAAAATACAAATCAACAATAAAATCCCTGGTGTCTAGTGGCTTTCTGCCCCCATTGGGGGCAGATCGGCCTAAAAATAGGGCCAATCTGCCCCCAGGGGGGGCAGAAACGACGTAAAATACATTTGCCCCCAAAGGGGAGCGACCCTTGCCCAAGGGGCCGCCCCCCAACACAAAAAATACAAATCAACAATAAAATCCCTGGTGTCTAGTGGCTTTCTGCCCCCCTTGGGGGCAGATCGGCCTAAAAATAGGGCCAATCTGCCCCCGGGAGGGGCAGAAACGACGTAAAATACATTTGCCCCCAAAGGGGAGCGACCCTTGCCCAAGGGGCCGCCCCCCAACACAAAAAATACAAATCAACAATAAAATCCCTGGTGTCTAGTGGCTTTCTGCCCCCCTTGGGGGCACATCGGCCTAAAAATAGGGCCAATCTGCCCCCAGGGGGCAGAAACGACGTAAAATACATGTGCCCCCAAAGGGGAGCGACCCTTGCCCAAGGGGTCGCTCCCCTACACTAGTATGCATTCAAAAGAGAAATCCCTGGTGTCTAGTGGGCATTCCTGCTGCCCGATCGCATCGCGATCGGGCAGCAGGAATGCTCAAAGAGACATCGAGGGAAAGGAAAACCCTTTCCTTTCCCTCGATGCCTCTCTCAGAGCACCCCACCCCGCACGAAGGTGAAAAACTCACCTTCTCCCTTAGACGCACTGGAAGCAAATGGCTTCCAGCGCGTCTTTCCCCCTTTCCATGAAATCAGCGTGTGATCGCGCGCTGACGTCATGGGGGGGGGGCGGGGGGGTGGGCGTGAAAGGGGAAGGGATTGCCCTTTCAGCCCTGGCCTGGGGGTGTTGAGGGGCGGCCCTCGGGGGAAGCGCCAGCGCTTCCCCCGACTGCCAGTCCCAGGACGTAATGGTTACGTCCATGGCGCCACACGGGCGCTGCCATGGACGTAACCATTACGTCCCTGGCGGGGAAGGGGTTAAATAACAGAAAAGCAACTAAATCAGACAAAAGACTTGATTAGTTGCTGATCAAGCATTATAAACATAGCTGCGTAGATAAATTAGGTTTAAAATGGTTACCTCAACAGATACAGATGTAAAATTCTAGAAAGTGTTTACAGGCCCAAATAGAAACATAAATGTCTGATTAGAACCTGGGATGTCCAATGAAATCTCAAATATCTGGGATTAACCTTCATATGTCCAACTACAGCCTAAGACCTACAACTATGCTCAATTAATATAGCCAAATGCCAGCTAATCACAGAAATACCTAAATATGCATCATATTCCCTGGCACAACTATTGTATGCTGAGACACAATCGTCTCACTTGGGCTTACATCATGAATCGTATTCACATTATTGAAACATTCAGATGGCTGTTATAATGCACAGCTATTTTATCCCATAAAACTATTGAAATTGCTCAAAGGCATCTCAATCCTGACATACATAAAGCATTAGTTCACTAATGCCAATATATCTACAAAACTATTGCAATTTCCAGGTTAGCATTTTGCTTTGGTCTCCAAATACTGACAGCTAATGATTTCTCACATCTTTTCCGTGGCAACAGTATATACATGTAGTAAAGTAATTAGATTTCATCAGCGTTCTTACAGTGTACCTTGCAATACATCCTGGAAAAACATGCAGATCAACTCAATATTGATTTGCATCATGCATTAATATACCAGTACAAAAAGATCTCTTTTTAGATTCTTACCCTTTCAGACTTTGTTTCTAACTTGCTCTTACACCACCTTTTTGTTTCATCTCCAGCCTTTTCTTTTCATATGCCTTTCCCCGAGTTCTTCCTTTGCTTTTTATTTTTCTCACTCTACTATTCTTCTTCTTCCCCTTTCTCTCACATTTTCTTTTCACTCTCACCTTGTCCCCTCCCCTTCATACATTCCATATTTTCTATTGTTCCTTGCTCTATTTCTTCCTTTGCCTCATCATTCCTCATTTCGCTCATTTTCATCGTGTCATTTACTGCCATCTTGGTGAGTTATTTTCTGATATCCAGCCCTGTAACCTCAGCCCTATAGGTTTAGTACCGCTTCCACATTGTGTAGGATCCTAAACCTGGGCGTAGATAACTGTTGAAAGGGGCCCATAACAATATTTGGTCACTTGCAACATACTAAAAGGTGAAGGCAACAACACAGGAGGTTTCCCACTTAGAAAATAGGTATGGTATACACAACAGCAGAACAAACTTTACAATAGGTACTGCACAATTAGTGATCCAAGTTTCATATATACTCAAAATGGGCACACCACAGGCAGGTGTGCACGATTTCCCCAAACAAAATAAAGGTGACATACATGCATCAGTAATGCAAGCTTTCCTCTCAGACACAGTGCAGGTACAGTACTGACTGTGGAAGTGCAAATGTTTACCATACATTGCAGATTCAGGAGCAGCGTTGCAGGTTTCTAACACACCGAACACAAACCAGCATTGTAAGATTTCCAGGCACAAGAAGGCATTATACAAGCAGCACCTGAGCATTTATCCTTCACAAAATGAAAATACACAAATCAGGAAGCACAAGTGACAGCTTTCTTGGTGCGGAAAGATACAGCATGGGCAGCATTTGTGTAATAAAATTCCATATAAAACAAGTATCGCCTGGGAAGCACCAGTGCCCACCTCTCTCTCACAAAGCAGTAACATGGAACCCTTCTTCTGTTAGTGAAATTGGTTTTATCAAGCACAAACAAAATACCACAGAAGATCACCACACAGTAAATACCAACAGCAGATGAGAACAAGTAAAAAAAAATGATTACGTAAGTAGGAAATAATAGCAATCATACAATCCAAAAGGACTGTCTTGTTTCCATTCTTCTACAGCAGTCTCCCAACTAACAGTGCGTGTTGTGCCTATTGTACAGTTGGCTTCACAAAATAGAAATTAATTTAAGTATAGAAAAGAAAATACAAGAGCAATATCAGTAGCAAAACGAGGCATTCCCAACATACCATTTGCATCCAGCAAACCAAATATCCCACCAATTCACATCTCTGAGGCCAGCATCCCCCCAGCCACTAGGAATTCCGTCAGGAGTAGCCAGACATACACAGTCCCCTTCCACATGACGTAGTGGAACCCTGGGTAGTAGTGTGCAGTCCGGGTAAACAAAGTCGGCCTCGTCCGCCAAAGGTGCCATTGTCCTCGACCGCATTGTAAACACTATGGCACTTGGAAAAGTTAAGTCCCCCAATCATATTTAGGGGAAGAACCTCTCCCCTGTAGAGTATATCAAGCACCTCTGTCATCTAAACCAACTCTTTCTTGTAAAGAATCCATCTTCTCTAAAGTACTCCTCTCCTCTAAAGCTCCTCACTCTCCTCGAAGCACAACTCTTTTATAAACACCTCTCTCTGTAAAGCACCTCTCTTGTCTAAAGGACTATTTCCAGTAAAGCATCCTCTCCCTTGATGCCCCACAACCTTCTATGGCATTTACTCCCGTGAGGTACACCAACTGTAAAGTACACATCCTGTGAAGTACCTTCCCTGTAAGCAACTGCTCTTGTGTAAAGCACACCTCTATTGTAAAATCCCTCTCATTGTTAAAGCACCTCTGCTTGATACAGCAATCTTCTCCAGAAAAGAACACTTTCCTGTAGAGCACTCCTCTCCTGCATCAGACATCTGGCTGGTAAAAACATATGCTGTGCAAAATAGTGCCATCCTGTAAAGCACCTGCTATCTAAAATACCCCTCAGCTGCAAAGCACCTCTGCCAAGTAAATCACATTTCTCACGATGTACTCTTCCTTGCTGAGCTCATGTTTTTAAGGAGCCTGCACCCGTCCTCCTGTACGACATATCTCCTGTAATTCATTCCCTACCGTCAAGCACATTTTTCTATGATGTACCTCCCTCTTGTGAAAAAAAAACCTCTACAGTGATGCATCTCTGCTTGTAAAGCACATGTGTCCTCGAAAGCACTTCTTGTATTTTTATTTCTCTCACACCTGCGATTCCCACTGGGTCAGTAGGATGGGATTCAATTAAATACAATAATAATAAAAACACCAATCCTTCCAGGTGTGGGTAAAATAAGTTGTAGAGCTTCAAAAACTCAAGAAATATACTAGTGCAGTCACTCTTTCGGTCTTGCACTAGGTGCGTAGCCACATACGTGACATACACTTTAAAACACAATGCTTCTAAACCACACAAGGGTGCTAGGTCCAAGAGTTTCTCCTTTGAATATCCCACTTTATTTACCTCTCAGTTCTAGTCCAAAATGGTGATCACTCTCACTGAGAAGCAGCTCAGTAGGCACTTGGCATACCGGAGAACCCTCTGGAAGGCTTCCAAGTTGTTATAGTTTTGTAACAAATGCACTAGCCCACATGATGAACTGCTGCAGAGAACTGTAGAGGGACTGGGACGTGGTTTCTGTGTGCAAAGCTTTGCAAATTAAATATTTGAGGGGACCAGAATTGCTGCTTTACTATTTTTACGTATTTCAGCAGCTAAGTTATATATATAAAAAATACATTTTATTTACTGTATTTCCCAACTTCGCTTCTAGTTCTCCTGTTTCTTTTCCCTGCAGCAGAACACAAAGCATTTCCTAGAGATTTCATTTAAGGACAACATGTTAACAAATACATTTAAGAGCAATGTCCCATCCCCCTCCTCCCCCCGCAACCACCCTCTGTCCCAGTCGGTTTCCTCACCCCTTTCAAGCAGGAAACTATCTGCAAACTGCAAGATCCATGTGCAACAAAGGCTGAGGAGGTGTTTGCTTCATGATACTCCCAGCAGCAGAAGGCCAGCCCATTCCAGCACTAAAGCTGAATAGGGCTGCAAGCCCTGTTTACCTTCCGCATGTAATAATGTGCTGCACCTCTGCTTCCTCTTAGGCCAAGGGTCACAGCTCCGACCCCTAAATGGCGTTCATGGGAATGCAGATCTTTCCAGATATGGTGCTTTCCTGCTCTACCTGCACTGGCACACAATCTACTGCCTAGAACCAACACAGGCACCATCTCACGTTGTGGTTCAGGAGTGCCTGCATCGCAGGCAGGATTGTTTTTGCACAGGAAGGGACAGCTTCCTGCACAAAAACAATCCTCTGAGGCTTTTTTTTCCTCTTTCAAAGTGTGAGGCATTCTGCAGCACACTTTGAAAGAGGAAACAATGAGAGAAATAAAAATATTTCTCCTCGTTCAGCCTTCTCTGGGAAGGCTTAGCATTTTGACGCTTTCCCAGGCTTACCAGTATTGGTCAATCTAGAAATGCCTCAAAATCCATATGTTGATGTGTGGGCGACTTGCGCTGCCTTCGGTTACTCCAGATGTACCAAGCAACACAGGTAAAAGTGTGGTTTTGTGTGGCTTGGTAAAACTAATTTAGGTATTGTGTTGCTCTTACGACACCATGGGTGACACAAGGGCATTGCAATACCTTGATAAATCTGGTCCTAAGTTGGTATCCTCAGAGTGATTTCTGTGAGCAGTGCAAGAGCATCAAAAAGAATTTGGCATGGATGATGGGTGAGCTCAAATGAATTTAGAAATGCTATAACCGGCCCATTAAAGCACAGATGTGATTTTTTAATATTTGTTTGTGAATTAAATGAAATATTTCTTGAATCGTGTATTTTTTTATGAAAGTACGTTTGTGTATTTTTGTGTTTATTGTTTTATGGTTAAAATCATCAAAGTTGCTATTCTAATAATGATTCAACAGGGTCCACAGAAGTCAAAAGGTTAACAACTAGTGTACTATCCTGTAGAATGCCTTGTTCGAATTTCCACATTGCTTGGTGTTCCCCCATCACCTCCAAGTATTACTTACAAGGCATAGCGGCTTCCTGGGGGGGCTGCCAATATCATCTTTCTGGAAAGAAGAGGAACGAGGTAGTAAAAAACCTGGGGTCAGCCCTTAACAGCAGTAGGATAGACTTTAAGTGGAGAGGGGACGCCACATTGTCTTCTGCTTATCCCAGCTTCCCATCACTAAAATAAATCAGGTTTTGGCACACATTAATTAATGTTATACTTACAAATAAACCTCATAAGGCAAATGGGCCCAAATCACATGCCCATTTTCTGGCATATACATATAATTGCAGACGAAAGTAGCTGGAATTATCCTGTGGGGTATCCACAAATCATAGCTAGCGGACAAAAATGAGTTTAGAGTTGCTTACATGTAAGCCACAGCTACATAACATTATGCAGTAGTAAGCCCTGTGCAAGCGGTGAGAATATGACAGATCAAGGTATTGTTTGTCTTTGTGGACATTACAATTCAGTATTGAGTTTTAAATATCATCTTGCCATGTTGACAACCGTAATATTGTGAAGGTAAGCATATATAAGTAGACATAGATTTACCATTTTAGCTTCACATCTTATGAACCTGAAGATAAATATAACTTTAAGTTAAATAGATGTGAAATTCATAATAGTAACTCAATCCTCACCTGTGGATAAATGCCTTCTTGCTGTTGTGATACTCGATATTTGTCACAGAATAGTATTGCAGGGTGATATTTTCCCACTCAACATTGTAACGTACATCCATTGTTGTGAATGCCCACAGGTAATAGGTTTGGGGTAGTTACAAACTTCTCTCTGTCCCTCTCCCACCTTAGACATGATCTGAGATTCTGTCCACCAAGGGCTAGAGTAAATCCACCTCGAAACTGGAGAAGGAACAAAACACACACAAATTGTGTGAGGGTGTAGGTGAAGGCTTTTCACCAGGGGAAAAAAGTTTGCCCCAAGGAGAAAAAATACATAAATAAAAGTGCAATTATCCAGTTGGGCTGCCTTTCCCCAAGTAAGGTTTGCGAATTGCAAAAGGCAGTAAATATGCTCTGTTCATTGTTCTATGTTTGTATTTTTTCTACCTGTTTTGTGAATTAGGCCCAGTGTCTACATCAGAAGCTAAAATATTAGGGATTTGAAATGAGGGTATTGCATCTGGAGTAGAGTGCTATCTGGAACCCAGATGTGTAACAAGATTGTCAGTCTCTGCTTACAAATGATGTCAGTCCACTATTCTTTGAGTCACCCTTTCAGTTTTCCTTCTTAGATTTTATCTTTACTTGATTTTTATATAATTATGACACCACGGGAACACACCACATCTTCAAATATTTATTAAGGGACACAAATCAAAGGAAAAGGAGGCAATTTGGCTCCAAGGCAACATTGTGTCAAATAGATTGTCAGAATAAATTTAAGTTACTCTCCTTGTGATGACTCTCCTCTTTGAGCCATGTAGGGGGTTGACTATTGGAGAACCAGAGGAATATCCACAAGAAGGTACGGACACCCATTGATAGAGATACATAGCTACCTACACTTGTGGGGCATGCAGGCATAAATGCTATGGAATATGCCAATTGCCAGAGAAAGTGGCTGTGAAGCTGACTGTGAAACATGTCATCAACATCCATCAGTGGGGTTCCGGAACCCAACTAGGAAGATAACTGGTGGCCAGCACAGATATCATAAGTGCATCCCTACACGGGAAACACCTGCACTTGAGACCAAGGGCTTCGAGGCTGTGAAGCCAGAAATTTGGCTATTTTTTAGAGACACTTTCTGTTTAATGGGCCAGATTCAGCAAACCTTGTACTCATCCTGGAAAGAAGTAGGGTTAATTCCTTTCATAACGGTTCTGTATTTGCCATCCTAAGTAAAAACTTCTAAACTTCAAAATGCCAGAAAGAAGGGGACAAATCATATTTTTTCTACACTAAAGAAGGCTTCAGGAAAGCAGCGGGACAATAAAGGGACAAGAATTGTTTGTTGTTTGATTTCCTTTGCCCTAGAATATTTGCTCATCCTTTGGTTAGTGTGGCAAAGCATCATGCATTTCTCTAGAGAAATGGACATAGGTTCAAGCAGCACCAAGCAATTTCAAAGTTATGAAGACCACACAATGAACTTCCCAAACCAAGTAAGTAAGCATTGTTTTTAATGCAATAAGCAAAATGACACATAAAACAATGAAAATCTTATGTAGAGAATGGGAGATATAGGGGGTCATCTTGACCCCGGCGGGCGGCGGTCGCCGCCCGCCTGGAGGGAACCGCCATATGGCCGCTCCGCGGTCGAAAGACCGTGGAGGCCATTCTGGCTTTCCCGCTGGGCTGGCGGGTGACCGCCAGAAGGCCGCCCGCCAGCCCAGCGGGAAACCCCTCCCCACGAGGAAGCCGGCTCCGAATGGAGCCGGCGGAGTGGGCATGTGCGACGGGTGCAGTTTGCACCCGTCGCGTATTTCAGTGTCTGCTAGGCAGACACTGAAATACACAGTGGGGCCCTCTTACGGGGGCCCCTGCCGTGCCCATGCCATTGGCATGGGCACGGCAGGGGACCCCAGGGGCCCCGCGGCACCCCCTACCGCCATCCTGTTCCTGGCGGGCGAACCGCCAGGAACAGGATGGCGTTAGGGGGTGTCAGAATCCCCCATGGGGGATTCCAAGGGCAGCGGTAAACCGGCGGGAGACCGCCGGTTTACCCTTTCTGGCAGCGGCAGAACCGCCGCGGTCAGAATGCCCTTTGGAGCACCGCCGGTCTGTCGGCGGTGCTCCCGTGGCCGGTGACCCTGGCGGTCACCGGCCGCCAGGGTCTGAATCAGGCCCATAATGTTTTTATGTTTTAAGGCAAAATGCATCAAGAAGATATAAAACACCAATTGAAAGTCATGGCTGACCATGACGTAGACATAATTTTAGGTACACCACGATGAAGCAGAGGTTGGGTAAACCACGCCACTTATACGGGTCAAAGTTTTTACCTTCTAACATGGAAGTTTTTCCTGGACCTCCAAGTCCTCGAGTGAGTAGACTAATAACATTCAAATGCCTTTGGGGAATCTTCCAGGGATAGAAAGAAAATTTGTAGTTAACTGTACCAATCACCTAACTATGTATAATATGGCTGATTTACATATAGGCATCAATCTATAACATTGATGTTTTGATTCTGAACTTTTGTGAAACCTCTATTGTATATTTGTCCTCATACCTAATAACAAACAGTCCTTGAGTGGGGAAAGACACTAGGCTGAAGCTGGTGGGGTTCCCTCAAATTCAGATACCTTGTCATTGAGCTCCCACTGAAGCCCTTGGTTTTTGGGCCAAAAGCTCAATGTGAGAGTAATCAAGATTTCATAGTCACCAACTTTGCTTTGCCACTGGAGTATATTTTCCACCTTATTTTGAGCCAAGGTTGTTTTTCCTTTGAATGTAGGGCCTAATTTGGAATTTGGCTGATAAGTACTCTGTCACAAACATGATTTACAAACGTGATTCCCCACAAGTGCAATGTGGACTGGATAGCCGTCATGTTGTGATGGAGTGCCCATCTACCAAACTCTAAATCAGGCTCTTATTCACATTTTTGATTCTCAAAATCCTCCAGCTGAGCAAGGAGGAAGCTGTAATTGGGCATGGCTGCATGATATGTTGAGGTCATTGTCCGATTGAAGCCTTTTTCTTTGCAGCAAAAAGATTTGAAAGATAAAACACAATAACTATGATAGTGCATAGTACTCTAAAATGTGTTTAATGCAAAAATAGTCAGCACGCATTCAACAAGAAGCACTACAACTGCTGTTTCAATGGATTAGAGCTTCGCCCTGGATCAATAGAAGCTTTTTATGCTAAAACCTATACATTTTGGAGCTTCATTTATATACTTTTTCTTGAATGCAAGTGAATGAAAAGAAATTTGTAGACAAATCAAAAAATCAAATCAAATATTATTATTTTTTATAGAGCGCGCTACTCCCCCGTGAGGGTCTCAAGGCGCTTGTGGGGGAGGGGGGTTGGGGGATTACTGTTCGAACAGCCATGTCTTGAGGTTTTTTCTGAAGAGTAGGAGGTCTTTGGTTTTGAGGAGATTGGTCGGGAGGGAGTTCCAGGTTGTGTGGGCGAGGTAGGAGAAGCCAGTGAAGGGATTTGAGGTGTGGTGAGATTTGTTCGTGGCGGGGGAGGCCAAGGACAAGGCGTGCGACTGTATTCTGGATTCTCTGGAGTTTGCATTTGAGTTTGAGTGTGGTGCCGGCGTAGAGGGTGTTACCGTAGTCTAGTCTGCTGCTAAAGAGTGCATGGGTGACTGTCTTCCTGGACTCTGGGGAATCCATTTGAAGGATTGTTTTAGAATGCGGAGTGTGTGGAAGGAGGAGGAGGTTAGTGCATTGATTTGCTGTGTCATGGAGAGGGAGGGTTCCAGGATGATGATGAGGTTGCGTGCATGGTTTGCGGTGGTGGGTGCGGGGCCTAGGGCGGTGGGCCACCAGGAGTCGTCCCATATGATTTTGTTGGGGCCGAAGATGATGATCTCGGTTTTGTTGGAGTTAAGCTTGAGGTGTTTAGTTGTCATCCAGTTGGCGGTGTCGAGGAGAGCAGCGTGTAGGTTGGTTTTGGCGGTGTTGGGATTGCGGGTGAGGGAGAGGATGAGTTGGGTGTCATCTGCGTAGGAGAGGATAGTGATTCCATGTGGTCGGAGGATGTTGGCTAGGGGGATCATGTAAATGTTGGAGAGTGTGGGGCTGAGGGAGGACCCTTGGGGGACTCCACAGATGATCTTGGTAGCGGTGGAGTGGAAAGGTGAAAGGCGGACTCTCTGGGTCCGGTCGGTGAGGAAGGAGGTGAGACAGTCTAAGGCTTTGTGGTGAATTCCTATGTTGTGGAGGGATGTGCGGAGTGTGTGGTGGCAGACAGTGTCAAAGGCTGCGGTTAGGTCTAGGAGGATGAGTGCGACAGTCTCGCCTTTGTCGACTTTGGTCCTGATGTCATCAGTGCATGCGATGAGGGCGGTTTCTGTGCTGTGGTTCTTGCGGAACCCGGATTGTGAGGGGTCAAGAGTGTTGTTTTCTTTGAGAAAGGGGGATAGGCGGGAGTTGACTAGTTTCTCAGCAACCTTGGCGGGGAAAGGGAGGAGGGAGATGCGGTGATAGTTGGAGAGGACCTCCGGGTCGGCTTTGTTTTTTTTAGGAGAGGGGTGATTTCCGGGTGCTTCCAGGGGTCTGGGTAGGTGGCGGAGTCGAAAGAGGAGTTGAATATGTCGCGGAGTATGGGGCGCTGGTTGGGCTGGCTTTGTTGTAGATGCGATGCGGACAGGGGTCGGAGGGGGATCTGGAGTGGATGGAGTTCATGTTTTTTTCAGTTTCTTTGTGTGTGGTGGGGGCCCAGGTGGTGAGTGTGGTGGGGGGGTCATGAGTGGGGGTTGAGTTGGGTGAGTGAGGGGTGTGTGTGGTGGGTGTGTGTGGTATGAAGCTGTTGTGGATGTCCAGGATTTTGTGGTGGAAGTGGTTGGAGAGGGCGTCACATAGGGGCTGTGTATGTGTGGGGTCTATGTTGCTGGCTTTGGCTAGCTCTTTAATTATGGTGAAGAGTTCTTTGCTGTTTTGAGAGTTGTTGTCAAGGGGTGTCTTGTAGTGATCTCTTTTGGCGGTGCGTATGAGTTGGTGATGGGTGCGAATGGTGGCTTTGAGGGTGGAGAAGTTGGTTGTAGAGGGTTCTTGTTGCCATATTTTCTCAGCTCAGCGTTCTGTGGGGATCTTGTCCCACATGTGGTAGGGTGTGGTGTGTTGATGGTGGTGTGTGGGGAGTTTGGTGAAGGAGAAGTGGGCTCAGTGGTGGTCAGTCCAGAGGAGTTTGGCGGTGTGGGTGTAGGCTATGTGTTGGCTTGAGGTGAAGATTGCACTGAGCGTGTGTCCTGCTGAGTAGGTGGGTGCGGTGACCAGTTGTTTGAGTCTGAGGTTGGTGAGGTTGTCTATGAGGGAGGTAGAGTTTTGGTCTTGAAGGTTCTCCAAGTGAAAGTTGAAATCACCAAGGAGGATGTAGTCTGTGGAGGTGAGGGCGTGTGAGCTGATGGTGTCGGCGATGGTGTTGCAGAAGGTGGGACGTGGTCCTGGTGGTCTGTAGATTAGTGTAGCTCTGAGAGTGGAGTTGTTGTTAATATGGATTAGGGAGTGCATGTGTTCTGTGTTGTCTATAGTGTCTTGGGAGCTGGTGGTGACTTTGATGGTGTCCCTGTGTAGGATGGCGATGCCACCACCTGGCCTGTTGAGGCGGTCTTTGCATTGGAGTTTGTATCCCTTGGGGGTGGCGATGGCTATGTCGGGTTCCGAGGAGGGGTTGGTCCAGGTTTCCGTGAGGAAGGTGATGTCAGGTGAGTGTGATGTGATGAGGTCCCAGAGTTCTATGGCATGTTTGTGAAGGGAGCGGGTGTTGAGGAGCAGGCAGTTGAGGTGGTTGTGGTGGGTGGTGTTGGTGTGGTGCATGAGGGTGTTGTTGCGGGGTGTGTTCTGGTTGTGGGGTGGTGTGCGGCGGGGCTGGTTTGTGGGGGTGGGGGCAGAGCAGGTGTGTATTGCGTTGAGGGTGTTGTGTTTGTAGACAAGAACTCATGACCAGGTGCCAGGATCTTCTTGTGGGAAGTATGGGAGAAAACCTTGACAAACTGACACATCTGCTATCAACAAGAGCTGACTCTACTGTTTTCTTAAATCCCTGCTTCATTGTGCTGACATCAGAACAAGGTTACAGTTTGCAAGAATGGTTCAGCAGAAATGTGCAGCATATAATATGGAAGAGCAAAACGAAACAACATTTAAAATGCATGTACATTGTAATTACAATAAAGCATTAATGGACTTCGAGCAACTACAAAATTAAAATTGCTATTGAGTAATAAAATGTAATAGAGCACATTAAGGGCCAGATGTAGCAAAGGGTTTTTCCCATTCTGTGTCAATGGGAAAATGTGTTCGTACATATGGCCCTAAGGCACATATTAGCATTTGTATTTTCACAGTAAACAAGACACATATGCAAGTATATTCACTTTTCCAATTATAGGGGGTGTCCCTTCCCTGCAAAGCCTCAGCACCTTGTCTCAGTCCTCCAGAAGAGGAAACATAACTAAGGGATACGTTTAGAGTTTGGCGGATAGAGTACTATGGGCCTCATTTACGAAGCCTTAGTGCAACCGGAGCATCACTCTTTCGATGCTCCGGTGGCACTGTGCTGTGCACCTTATCTACAAGGCAGTGTTAAGCTACCTTTTCTGGCTTAACGCAGCCTTTTAGATATGGCCCGCCTGTAGGAAAGTACCATCTTGCCTGGCATGTTACCCCCATATTTCACTTTAAATATGTTGTTTTAGTTGTATGTGTCACTGGGACCCTGCTAGCCAGGGCCCCAGTGCTCATAAGTGTGCCCTGTATGTGTTACCTGTGTTATGACTAACTGTCTCACTGAGGCTCTGCTATCCAGAACCTCAGTGGTTATGCTCTCTCATTTCTTTCCAAATTGTCACTAACAGGCTAGTGACCAATTTCACCAATTTACATTGGCATACTGGAACACCCTTATAATTCCCTAGTATATGGTACTGAGGTACCCAGGGTATTGGGGTTCCAGGAGACCCCTATGGGCTGCAGCATTTCTTGTGCCACCCATAGGGAGATCTGACAATTCTTACACAGGCCTGCCAGTGCAGCCTGAGTGAAATAACATCCACGTTATTTCACAGCCATTTACCACTGCACTTAAGTAACTTATAAGTCACCTATATGTCTAACCTTTACCTGGTAAAGATTGGGTGCTAAGTTACTTAGTGTGTGGGCACCCTGGCACTAGCCAAGGTGCTCCCACATTGTTCAGGGCAAATTCCCCGGACTTTGTGAGTGCGGGGACACCATTACACGTGTGCACTATACATATGTCACGACATATGTATAGCGTCACAATGGTAACTCCGAACATGGCCATGTAACATGTCTAAGATCATGGAATTGTCTCCCCAATGCCATTCTGGCATTGGGGAGACAATTCCATGATCCCCCGAGTCTCTAGCTCAGACCCGGGTACTGCCAAACTACCTTTCCCGGGGTTTCACTGCAGCTGCTGCCAACCCCTCAGGCAGGTTTCTGCCCTCCTGGGGTCCAGCCAGGCTTGGCCCAGGAAGGCAGAACAAAGGACTTCCTCAGGGAGAGGGTGTTACACCCTCTCCCTTTGGAAAAAGGTGTCAGGGCTGGGGAGCAGTAGCCTCCCCCAGCCTCTGGAAATGCTTTGATGGGCACAGATGGTGCCCATCTCTGCATAAGCCAGTCTACACCGGTTCAGGGATCCCCCAGCCCTGCTCTGGCGCGAAACTGGACAAAGGAAAGGGGAGTGACCACTCCCCTGACCTGCACCTCCCCTGGGAGGTGCCCAGAGCTCCTCCAGTGTGCTCCAGACCTTTGCCATCTTGGAAACAGAGGTGCTGCTGGCACACTGGACTGCTCTGAGTGGCCAGTGCCAGCAGGTGACGTCAGAGACTCCTTCTGATAGGCTCCCCCAGGTGTTGCTAGCCTATCCTCTCTCCGAAGTAGCCAAACCTCCTTTTCTGGCTATTTAGGGTCTCTGCTTTGGGGAATTCTTTAGATAACGAATGCAAGAGCTCATCAGAGTTCCTCTGCATCTCTCTCTTCACCTTCTGCCAAGGAATCGACTGCTGACCGCGCTGGAAGCCTGCAAAAGTGCAACAAAGTAGCAAAGACTACTACTGCGACCTTGTAACGCTGATCCTGCCGCCTTCTCGACTGTTTTCCTGGTGGTGCATGCTGTGGGGGTAGTCTGCCTCCTCTCTGCACTAGAAGCTCCGAAGAAATCTCCTGTGGGTCGACGGAATCTTCCCCCTGCAACCGCAGGCACCAAAAAACTGCATCATCGGTCCTCTGGGTCTCCTCTCAGCACGACGAGCTAGGTCCCTTGAACTCAGCAACTCTGTCCAAGTGACTCCCACAGTCCAGTGACTCTTCAGTCCAAGTTTGGTGGAGGTAAGTCCTTGCCTCCCCATGCTAGACTGCATTGCTGGGAACCGTGTGTTTTGCAGCTACTCCGGCTCCTGTGCACTCTTCCAGGATTTCCTTTGTGCACAGCCAAGCCTGGGTCCCTGGCACTCTAACGTGCAGTGCACGACCTCCTGAGTTGTCCTCCGGCGTCGTGGGACCCTCCTTTGTGACTTCGGGTGAGCTCCGGTTCACTCCACTTCGTAGTGCCTGTTCCAGCACTTCTGCGGGTGCTGCTTGCTTCTGAGTGGGCTCCTTGTCTTGCTGGGCGCCCCCTCTGTCTCCTCACGCAATTGGCGACATCCTGGTCCCTCCTGGGCCACAGCAGCATCCAAAAACCTTAACTGCAACCCTTGCAGCTAGCAAGGCTTGTTTGCAGTCTTTCTGCACGGAAACACCTCTGCACAGCTCTTCACGATGTCGGACATCCATCCTCCAAAGTGAAATTTTCTAGCCCTTGTCGTTCTTGCAGAATCCACAGCTTCTACAATCCGGTGGCAGCTTCTTTGCACCCACAGCTGGCATTTCCTGGGCATCTGCCCACTCCCAACTTGATCGTGACTTTTGAACTTGGTCCCCTTGTTCCACAGGTACTCTCGTCAGGAAATCCATTGTTGTTGCATTGCTGGTGTTGGTCTTCCTTGCAGAATTCCCCTATCACGACTTCTGTGCTCTTTGGGGAACTTAGGTGCACCTTGCACCCACTTTTCAGGGTCTTGGGGTGGGCTATTTTTCTAACCTTCACTGTTTTCTTACAGTCCCAGTGACCCTCTACAAGGTCACATAGGTTTGGGGTCCATTCGTGGTTCGCATTCCACTTCTAGAGTATATGGTTTGTGTTGACCCCATCCCTAGGTGCCCCAATTGCATTCTATTGTGACTATACATTGTTTGCACTGTTTTCTATTGCTATTACTGCATATTTTGGTATTGTGTACATATATCTTGTGTATATTTGCTATCCTCATACTGAGGGTACTCACTGAGATACTTTGGCATATTGTCATAAAAATAAAGTACCTTTATTTTTAGTATATCTGTGTATTGTGTTTTCTTATGATGTTGTGCATATGACACTAGTGGTACTGTAGGAGCTTCACTCGTCTCCTAGTTCAGCCTAAGCTGCTCTGCTAAGCTACCTTTTCTATCAGCCTAAGCTGCTAGACACCCCTCTACACTAATAAGGGATACCTGGACCTGGTGCAAGGTGTAAGTACCCCTTGGTACCCACTACAAGCCAGGCCAGCCTCCTACACCGCCCGATGGAGTTTTCTGTGTCTAAGGGACATGCAAATGCTGTTGCTGTGGGCGTATCCACGCAACACCTATTACTTATTGATACTGCCTCAGATTTCCAATCGTAAAGCTGCGGCAGGGCCAAAAACTAACGACGAGGGGAGGCATTAGAGTGGCACAAAATACATTTATTTCACCTTGTTTTTTGCTCTTTCTATGTGTGCTGCATTTTGCAGCACACATAGAAGGAGCAAATCGCCATTAAAGATTGTTTTGTGCAGGAAAGTGTCCCTTCCTGCACAAAAACTATCAACTCCACAATGCTGCCATCCTTGCACCATGCCACAAGGGTGGCTACGGTAACTCTAGGCAGCTAATTTAGCGCTGGCTTTGAAGAAAACTCAGGGATGCGCCATATTCTTCTAAATACGGTGCATCACTGCGTTTTTAAATGATACAGCTTGGCACAACAAGATTGCTTGCAGCACCGTGCTGTGACATTTTCTTGTAGATGAGGCCCTCTGTGTTATAAGTGCCTTTTGCACTACCGTGTATTTTTACTGAGGGAAACCGACCTTCTCCTCCCTTATTTATCCTAGTGTAGACTCGTTAGTGTTCACCAGCTACTCCACAATTAGCATCTCTATAGCGGTCATTCAGGGTTTATATATAAAAGAGTTAGAAAACCTAAAAATGCAAGGGACAGAATAACGAATCTATATATTATCTTAAACAGAAAATAATGCATTTAAATGTATGACTTCCATATTTGTGGCATTGAAAAGTATACTCCATACAGTACTACGCCAGATCATCGCTCCGTTTCGTCATTGAATACGACACATTTAGTGCATGAAGCTATCCTTTATGACTAACTGATGCTATTCAGGTCAAGTGACGCAAACAGAAAGAGAAAAGGGATACGGGGAATAGCATGCCCTGATTCATTGCCCTAGCAGTGGTGTTTCAAGTCGACAGATAAACCACAGAATGAAAGGATCTGCCATTTTAATCTGACACGGCCTGCCTCCCTGTCAGTAACAATATGCAGCCTTGGAACAGGACGTGTTTTAAAATAAACACAACCAATGCTATTCCTGTTCTCGCATAGGGGGACTAAGACAACAGGCAGATGCCGGGTATTGTGGCAGTGGGATAGTTGTGCAGGTAGGTAGTGTGGCAGCTCGCCAGACTCTCCGTGTGAATTTTCCTTTCATTTGGGTGCCAACTGAATTTTTAACAGCGCAATTCACTAATTAGTTCGGCTGAGAAGTATCTATGTTACGCAGGAAGTTCTGAAGAGAAGACTATGAAATATTGGAAAATGAAGGACACCAAGGCGTAAATCATTGCGTGCTTGTGAGAAAATTGTGCGTTGTCCCCCTCAGGCTTGTGTCGAGGTTTCTCTGGGCTAAGGATTCCTCAGCCCTAAAAGCTGTGAAAGCAACCAAGTAGCACTCTGACCCAACATGGCCTCCCTATGACAAGTGTACACCTTCACACTGGTTAGTTCTTCACCATCACAAGCAGGTGTCAGTAATATATAATGCACTGGACATCAGCAGATGACAGAGAGACGGGAGAATTCCCAGTTACTTACCGGTAAACTTCATTACTCTGAGTACAGGTCTTCCTCGTCTCAGTTCTTACTTCATGCACAGTCCTTTGCTTCTGGAAATATTGATAACTCTAACCAGCCAAAAAATACACCCGATATGGCAACTCTTAACCCAGCATGCCATATAACTGGAAGCCCCCCCCCAACCACATCCTGACATATCCAAGCTCAAAGAACCAAAATACAGAACTGGACCAGGTGTAGGGGGTGGGAGGGTTTGTGAGTTATTCAGGACTGAGGGGAGGAAGACCTGTACTCGGAGTAATAAAGTTTACTGGGGCATTACCTCCTCATACGTCTTCCTCGTCCAGTCTCTACTTCATGAGCCAATACCCAAGCAGATACATTTTGGTCAAAAAAGCGACCCACCAAAAAGAACACACACTGAACCATAAGTGCAGCACCAGGTGTTTAATCATAACAGAACACTGCCATCAAACATTGCTAGCGCAGGTGCCTTAATAAAAATTATTAATGAGAGTTTATGTATTTTGAATAATATGTTTATGTAGAAAATGTAATAAAGTAGAAAAATAATGCACGCATTTGAAAATGTGATCATGAAGAATGGCCGCCAATGTTAATGAAATGTACTAATCAATGATTGAATACTTATGAGATATTGAATATATGTTAGACTAATGCAGTAATATGTCATATTGAGGCTTATGAATTAAGCTTTAGCTTCCTTAACTTGGCGAGTGTCTTGGCCTATTTGCCAGGCCTCATGTAAAAGCTGTACTTCTTAGCGTTTAATACAAATGTTGACCAAGTGAGTTAAACTGTGAATCTATATTGTATTGTTTAGATGTGCTCATAACGGAAGCTTTTTGTGAGAACCCACTGCTAGGAGATGATGTTCTTGCAAATGCAACATTTTATGTGTAATGTGTGTGAGATTGACTTTCCCAGGACAAGAACAATGAAGATACTGACTAGAAGCTGCAACAATATTGTTACCTGACAAGCCGGATGATGAGGACATCGCAAGATGAACCAATCACCAAATATGAGAACTGAGAAATATTAGAATTCATAGGTTTGGGATAATAGTTTTATTGGACAGAGGGTGAACATACGATTAACTTACCAATACGGATTTAGGGGATAGTTTAGGTGACTTTAACTTAATGACACTGCACAAAGGGAAGAGAGCTCATTCTGAGAGAAGACAGCTTACTGCCCATTTTTCCTGACAGAGAGGTTATTACTTTCTTATGTGTCTTGATTAGAGGCGCGCTTACCTTTAATGCTTAAAGACTTTGGGGGTCATTACAACCCTGGAGGTAAAAGGCGCTTATCGCTGTCAGAAGACCGCCAACATCCTGCCGCGGCCGCGGTAAACCGCCACGGTCATTCTGACCCACAACAGGCAAACCGTCAAAATACAGACATCCACAAAAGTCCGCCACAGCAAAGGTCAGCGAGAAACTGGCGATGACCAAACCTCCACCGTCACGGCAACAGAAATACGCCCACACTATCACGACCCACGAATCCACGCGGCGGTCTTTCAACCGCGGTATTCCATTGGCGGTACACACCGCCGCGCTCAAAATACACACAGCCACGTTGGACAATTCAAAATACACACACCTGAGACACATACACACACCACACCCACACACCCAATTAAATATAAAACACACACCCACATCACCCAAAAACCTCCACTCCTAGAGAATCTGTACCACACACAGAGAAATAGATATCCGAGCACCCAGACGCGCATATTACATTCACCCAGCAATATTACCACGCACTTCACACAACACACCAATACACATCACCACACTTAGCACCACACAATCCACCTCACACATCACCCACACCACCCCATGGCACCGCAAAGACACCCCAGGTTTTCTGAGGATGAACTCAGGGTCATGGTGGAGGAAATCGTACGGTTAGAGCCACAGCTCTTCGGAACACAGGTGCAGCACACCTCCATTGCCAGGAAGATGGAGCTATGGAGCAGAATAGTCGACAGGGTCAACGCTGTGGGACAGCACCCAAGAAATAGGGACGACATTAGGAAGCAGTGGAACGACCTACGGGGGAAGGTGCGTTCAATGGTATCCAGGCACAACATCGCGGTTCAGCGGACTGGCGGCGGTCCACCACCTCCTCCCCCAGAATTTACAACATGGGAGGAGCAGGTCTTGGCGATCCTGCATCCTGAGGGCCTCGCAGGAGTATCTGGAGGAATGGACTCTGGTAAGTCTCATCTTCACTACTTCATCCCCCCCACCCCACCAGCATGCCAACTCATACCCCCACCCACACCCTCACCCCCATCACACCTACTCCTTGCAAATGTCTCACCATCACAACCCACCCATCCCAACCCCAAGCCCTGCATGCGACCACAAAGCATGGACACTCATCACCAAAGCATGCCCACTGCACATACCCATCCCCCCCCAAACCACCGTCACAAAAGCCCCCACACAGGAATGCAAGCACTGGGGTACACGGGCACCCACCCATTGCACGCTATGGCACACACAGATGCAATAACCATCCCTTTATACCCCTGCAGGACCCGAACGCCACGTCACCATGCAGGAGGGTCCACAGATGTCCACTCCACCCCCAGAAGAGGCCCACAGTGATCACAGCACCTCTGTCGACCTGGATCTAGATGACCAGCCCGGCCCATCGGGGACCTCGGGACAGTCGGTTCCCCTCAGACAGCCACAGGCCACAGCAGACCTTCCCCCCTCTGGGAACACCAGCACAGCACCCACCCAGGGGGCCCATACCTCTGTCCCCAGGACACGTCAATCAGCGGTGTGTCCACCACTACAGGGCACCCAGGTTAACCCACCACCCCAACAACAACAGGGACCTGGGGGCAGTGGTAGTGGGCACACGGTCCAGGGGACAGAGGCCCAGGGAAACAGGGGAACTGGGAGGGCTGCTGTGCGACAGGGGGGGGACAGGCCCAGGGAACCCACTCTCCACGAGGCCCTCTCCTCCATCATGGGAGCCTACCATCATTCCCAGGAGACGACGGCGACGGTACTGGCCAGGTTTCAGGAGATCCAGCTCCTGCAGGAGGAACAGTATTTGGGCTTCAGGGAGGAACTACGAACCATCAGTTCCGCCCTGGGCACCATTGTAGGGGCTCTGAATCTGGTAGTCACCACATTGCGGGACACTGTGGCACCACAAAGGGCCCCTGACACTAGCATGGACCAAGAACTGCCTACCACCTCTGCCAGCGCTAGTGGACAGGAGGCCCCGCCACAGGACCAACAGGCCACCAGCACCCCACCCCCTGCAGAAAGAGAACCACCCCGCAAGCGGGCCCTGAGATCCAGGAAGAAGACAGAGTAAGATGCCAAGACCCCCGCCAGGAAAGGATACCTCCCTGATTGTCATCCCACTGTCCCACATTGTCACCCTGTCCATCCTTAAACTGCCCCTGCTCCACTTTCCACAGGCATTTGGACAATGCACCTGTGATACAAATAGTCTGGACTCTGCCATGGACAATCCTCCACCATCACCCCTCACCGATTTGCAACCACCCACCAATATAGAGCACTGTAATAAACACAGTTATTGTACAAAACAATCAGGAGTCTGGCTGTGATTTTGAAAACATGTATTAGACATTAACGTGCCAAAATGCTTATTTACATTGTGATGCCAACATACCAATGTCACATAGCTGTAGTTCATGGGGAAACAAAGCAGATGTCACGCAGTGGGGCCCACATCTCTGAAATCGGAAGGGAAAGTCATAACTCAGTTACCATACACTGGGGGAAAAGGACAGACAGTAGAGAGGTAGTAGTGTTTAAGTATATGTAATATGCCGGTGTGTATTCTTACCTGTGTGTCATTGGAAATACTGCTGTATTACTGTGTTCCTGTTGTCTATGTCGTCTTCTTCGGCTTCCTCGTCTTCACTCTCCACAGGCTCCACAGCTGCTACAACACCACCATCTGGACCATCCTTCTGCAGAAAAGGCACCTGTCGTCGCAAAGCCAGGTTGTGAAGCATACAGCAGGCCACGATGATCTGGCACACCTTCTTTGGTGAGTAGAATAGGGATCCACCTGTCATATGGAGGCAGCGGAACCTGGCCTTCAGGAGGCCGAAGGTCCGCTCGATCACCCTCCTAGTTCTCCCATGGGCCTCATTGTAGCGTTCCTCTGCCCTTGTCCTGGGATTCCTCACTGGGGTCAGTAGCCATGACAGGTTGGGGTAACCAGAGTCACCAATTTGCCACACACGTTGCCTCTGGAGTTGACCCATCACGTAAGGGATGCTGCTATTCCCCATGATGTAGGCGCCATGCACTGACCCAGGGAACTTGGCATTAACATGGGAGATGTACTGGTCTGCCAAACATACTATCTGCACATTCATCGAATGATAACTCTTCCTGTTTCTGTAAACCTGTTCACTCCTGTGGGGGGGAACCAAAGCCACATGGGTCCCATCAATGGCACCTATGATGTTGGGGATATGTCCAAGGGCATAGAAATCACCCTTCACTGTAGGCAAATCCCCCACCTCAGGGAAAACGATGTAGCTGCGCATGTGTTTCAGCAGGGCAGACAACACTCTGGACAACACCTTGGAAAACATAGGCTGGGACATCCCTGATGATATGGCCACTGTTGTTTGAAATGACCCACTTGCAAGGAAATGGAGCACTGACAGCACCTGCACTAGAGGGGGGATCCCTGTGGGTTGGCAGATTGGTGACATCAGGTCTGGGTCCAGCTGGGCACACAGTTCATGAATAGTGGCTCGGTCAAGCCTGTATGTCAGTATGACTTGTCTTTCCTCCATTGTCGACAGGTCCACCAGCGGTCTGTACACAGGAAGATTCCGCCATCTCCTCGCATGTCCCAGCGACGGTGCCTATGAAGGACAACAGCGAGCACAGAGTCAATCAACCCACAGGTACGTAACCACAGCTTGCACATAACACGATTCTCACTCCATTGAATGCTTTGTATGAGTGTTGATGCAAGGCCTAGGTATGTGTGACGCAGTAAAAAGTAAGCCATGTGGGCCCCTGAAATGGCGGCTGCCTGACCTGTGAAGTGCGACAATTGGATGTGAGGTAAATGCGCTGGCGTGGCACACCGTGGCGGTAGGCGGTCGAAGACCGCGGCGCAAAGCAGCATTGGTTAACATTGAACCCTATGGGTCTCATGAGCCAATGACGATGTGCGCCGGCGGTCGCGGTACGCACCGCCGCGGTACGCACCGCCGCGGTACGCACCGCCGCGGGCGTGACCGCCATTTTCTATCTGCTTAATCACTCGATACCTGATCTTCGACAGGAGAGGACCTACACTGCAAGTGCTGCTGTGACCTCGGTCTGGAAGAGACAATGGATCATGCGACTGGGGAAAGGGCCCCTGCCTTCACAGCTCAGGAGTTGGAGAAACTTGTGGATGAGGTCCTCCCCCAGTACGCGCTACTCTACGGTCCTCCAGACCAACAGGTTAGTACTGAGGGAGCATGCTTTATGGGCAATGCCTGTGTTGAGTGGGGTGGATGAAAGATGGTGGGGAGGGGAGCGATTGAGGCATGCATCAAACGACGGTGAGAGCATGTGACACATGGCAAGGGTAGGGATGGGGGGCCACTCACATTGAATATGCAGAAGGTGATGACTATTTTTCTCCCCCTGTACATTTCACATAGGTCAGCGCCCACCAGAAGATCGATATTTGGCGTGCCATCGCCAAGGACGTCCGGACCCTGGGGGTCCACCACAGACGGGGCACCCACTGCTGGAAGAGATGGGAGGACATCCGCTGCTGGAGCAGGAAGACGGCAGAGGCTCAGCTGGGGATGGCCTCCCAACATGGGAGGGGTGCCAGTCGGACTTTCACCCCCCTGATGTCCCGGATACTGGCGGTGGCCTACCCCGATTTGGATGGGCGCGTGAGGACATCACAGCAGACACAAGGGGGTGAGTACACTCTCATTCTGTTGACTTTGCGCGCAGTGGAGGTGTCTGGGTGGGGGAGGAGGGCTGTGGGTATCCCTAGGCCCGGGCGATTTCTGTAGGCTAGGCCCCTCCGTAAGGCATGGCCCTGTGCCCCCTGCCCCCCACCTCTGTAGGGTGCCTAGTACAGCTATTCATGGCCCTGTGTCATCTATGTGTGCAGATGTCGTCCATAGGCTTGTAGGCCATGTACCACGGATTGAATAGTCGACCCCAAGTGCGCGGCGTAGTGCAGGGGGCTTCTGTGTCTGTCCTGTCCGCCAACGGTGTCGCCAATGCATGCACTCAACATGTCTTTATTTCCCCCCCCCCTTTTTTGTGGTCTTCCTGTTCATGTGTGCATTAGCATCATCAGGCGGAGGAGAAGTGGCATCGGAGCACGAGGGAGCTGCATCCCACATGGCCATGGAGGGCCATGCAACGGACTCCGAATTCACCAGTGGGACAGAGGGCGAGGGGAGCTCCACAGTGGGGACTCGAGCAGACATCAGTGACACCGACTCGTCCTCTGAAGGGAGCACCCACCGCACCAGCACCGCCCTCCCAGCAGCCCCTCAGCGTTTGCCCCGTGCCCACTCACCCAGGTAGGTGGGCATCTCCTTCGCCCCAGGCACCTCAGGCCCTGCCCCAGTCACCCCTGCTGCCCTCAGTGAGGAGGTCATTCACCTCCTGAGGACGCTCACTGTTGGGCAGTCTACCATTTTGAATGCCATCCAGGGTGTAGAAAGGGAGGTGCACCAGAGTAATGCATACCTGGAGGGCATTCATTCTGGTCAGGCTGCCCTTCAGCGATCGTTCCAGACTCTGGCCTCAGCACTGATGGCAGCCATTGTCCCTGTCTCTAGCCTCCCCCCTCCAACTTCCTCCACCCATACCCTATCACCTGTACCTCTGCCTATCCCAGACACACCATCAGACCAGCCTGCACACACCTCAACACCCAAGGGAAGCTCAGGCAAACATAAGCACCACACATCACACAGGCATTCACACAAGCAACATCCACATACAGACATACCAACACCCACTGCCTCCACTGTGTCCCCCTCCTCCTCGTCTCCCTCCTCCCTCCCTGTCACGTCTCCACTCACACCTGCATGCACAACATCTTCAGCCGCTACGTCCCTCAGCAGCACACACACCAAAACCCCCCGCACACGTGCAGTCACCACCCCCACTGCCATTTACACGTCCCCTGTGTCCTCTCCCAGTGTGTCTGTGACCCCCTCTTCCAAGATACACAAACGCAGGCAGCCACCCACCCAACAGCCATCCACCTCGCGACAGCCTCCAGCCCAAGCACCTGCACCCAAAGACACCAAACTTACAACTCCTACAACCACAACCTCTTCCTCCACTCCCATACCCACTACACCTACCTGTCCCACTGCTCCTAAAAAGCTTTTCCCGTCCAAACTCAACCTCTTTCCCCCAACTCCCCCACCCCGTCCATGTCATAGGACTACAGTCAGCTCCTCAGCCACGACAAAACCGGCCCCTGTCATCACAATCTGCCATGGACTGTGGAGTGCCCCACCCTCCAGGGCAGCCAGTTTGGTACGAAGCCAAGGCACGGGCAGCCCACCCCCGGAGAAACATCCCAAGATAGGCAGTGGCCGGCGCGAGAGGGTGAAAACACCAGGGACTAAAACCCCTACCATGGCTCCGGCAGGAAGTGTGGAGACAGCTGGCACACCGCCCAAGGTGGGGAAGGGCCACAGGCGAGCAGGGAAGGCTGGGAAGGGCAGCATGCCCGACAACACCGCCATCAGCCCAGCTGGCCAGGAGGGCCCCGCCAGCCCCATCCCAGGTGGGCAGGAGGCCACCAACAGGCCCGGCACAGCTGCCCAGGAGGGCCCCGCCAGCTGTAGGACAGATGGGCAGGAGGGCCCCACCAGACACAGGACAGGTGGCAAATGACCTCCCCGCCATGGCCGGATCCGCTGAACTGGGCCCTTCATCTCAAGCACTGCTGAACTGGGCACCGACGTCTCAAGTACCGCTGCACTGGGCCCTTCATCTCAAGCACCGCTGCACTGGGCACGCCGTCTCAAGCACCGCTGCACTGGGCACCGCCGTCTCAAGTACCACTGCACTGAGCACCGCCGTCTCAAGTACCGCTGCACTGGGCCCTTCATCTCAAGCACCGCTGCACTGGGCACCGCCGTCTCAAGTACCGCTGCACTGGGCACCGCCGTCTCAGGTATTGCTGCACTGGGCACCGCCGTCTCAAGTACCGCTGCACTGGGCCCTTCATCTCAAGCACCGCTGCACTGGGCACCGCCGTCTCAAGTACCGCTGCACTGGGCCCTTCATCTCAAGCACCGCTGGCCCATGAGCGGCAGGGGCTGGCCCGCATCTGTGTCGGGTAGGGCTGCACGAAGCACTCTGGGCACCAGGCCCCCTCCAGAACCAGTGGAGACTGTTATCCACTTGTGAGACTGTGGCTTTGCACTCCCAAGGATGTAACAGTGGGCAGCCCACCCACTGTCTGGACGTGTGAGACTGTGGCTTTGCACTCCCCAGGATGTAACAGTGGGCAGCCCACCCACTGTCTGGACTTGTGAGACTGTGGCTTTGCACTTCCCAGGATGTAACAGTGGGCAGCCCACCCACTGTCTGGACTTGTGAGACTGTGGCTTTGCACTCCCCAGGATGTAATAGTGGGCAGCCCACCCACTGTCTGGACTTGTGAGACTGTGGCTTTGCACTCCCCAGGATTGAACAGTGGGCATGGAGGCCCCTCGTGGATCTGGCGTTGTGCGCTCATCTGGCTGAGGTGCCCCCCCTTCCCTTCCCCCTGAGGTGCCTGTAGTTTTGCTATCTGATGCCCCTGCAGTGTTCTCTCCGTTGGAGTCAGGTATCCTGTGTGGGCTTTGCCCATGTAATTTGGGCCCAGTGGTTCACGAACAATGCCTGCTACAATGCATGGACTTGTACATTTATGTATATAAGAATTTTTGATGTGTATATATATTTTTTTGGCAGTAATACAATATATTCCAATGTTTAGAATCATTTCCTTTTGTATTTGCATTCTTGCAGGGGCTTGGGGGGTGTCACTCTGATGTGTTGCTATGCATTGATGTGTGTGTTGTAGTGGGTGAGGGTGGGTGTGTCGCGTATGTGTGTACCCATAATAATTTCCCCTCCCCCCTCCCCTGTGTCGTAGGTGCAGTACTCACCGTTGACTTCTGCGCCGCCGTTCGTGCTCCTGGTAGAGGAGCAGGAACACTATCGCTGGGAGTATGTGGTGTTCGGGTTCCATGCTGTCCTGATTCCTCGTGGACTGTATGGAGGTGAGCGTTTTCCCTTCGAAATAGCTGTTTCCGCCGTGTTTTTATCGGCAGGGCTACCGCCCCGGAAAAGGTGGCGGATTGGTAGGTTGTGATACAGTGGGCGGTACATTGTCTCCCGCCTGTCTGTTGGCGGTGACCGCCGCGCTGTTTGTTTGTACCGCCGTGGCGGGCGGTGTGTTGATGTGGCGGTCGCTGTTGGCGGTTTCCGCCAGGGTCGGAATTCAATTTTTTTTCCCGCCAGCCTGTTTGCGGTTTGGCCGCCGCTTTAACACCGACCGCCAGGGTTGGAATGACCACCAATGCCCTTTAAATTCTGATGCTGAAGCATGATGTCTTGCTGATTGACTGATGTCCTGAGGATGAAGACTGATTCTGCTTTGCTGATCCACCCTGAGGATAGGTATATCCAACTGTGATTATTTTGCATATTTGCTTTTTCTTTCTAGGTACCAACTGCGCTGTTTTGATAGAGCCATAGCTAGATGTTTTACAAATTTGTGTTACTAAATTGTTTTGCATGAACCCAACATGCTGATGCTAATCTTTTGTTAGTTAAGGATCCTCACTTATAGATTATGATAATAGGGACTAATGCTTGATGAATTTCTCTGCTGAATTCCATGTACATTATTACGTTGATGCAGTTGACTTGGTTATTGATTTGCACCATAACTTTAGAATGTGTTGTAGTTCAAGCTTTGATTAGATTGCGTTTCTTCTGTCGCCTTAGACAACCAGTGTATTTTCTGTATGTGTTTCATCTGATTTTGAGATGAATTTACATCAATCAATCAATCAATCAAAAATATTTATAGAGCGCGCTAATCACCCGTGAGGGTCTCAAGGCGCTAGTGAGGGGGGGGCAGTGGGGGTTACTGTTCGAACAGCCATGTCTTGAGGTTTTTTCTGAAGAGTAGGAGGTCTTTGGTTTTGCGGAGGTTGGTGGGGAGGGAGTTCCAAGTTGTGGGGGCGAGGTAGGAGAAGGCCTTGCCTGCTGTGGTGGTTTGATGGATGCGGGGGACTGTAGCTAGTGCGAGGTCGGCTGATCGGAGGTTGCGGGTGGGAGTGTGGAAGTTCACTCTTTCGTTGAGGTAGGTCGGGCCGGTGCTGTGGAGGGATTTGTGTGCGTGGATGAGGATCTTGAAAGTGATTCTCTTGTCTATGGGGAGCCAGTGAAGAGATTTGAGGTGTGGTGAGGTTCATTCGTGGCGGGGGAGGCCAAGGACAAGGCGTGCGGCTGTGTTCTGGATTCTCTGATGAGTGCATGGGTGACTGTCTTCCTGGTCTCTGGGGGAATCCATTTGAAGGATTTTTTTAGAGTGCGGAGTGTGTGGAAGCAGGAGGAGGTTAGTGCATTGATTTGTTGTGTCATGGAGAGGGAGGGGTCCAGGATGATGCCGAGGTTGCGTGCGTGATTTGCGGGTGTGGGTGCGGGCCTAGGGCGGTGGGCCACCAGGAGTCGTCCCATCCCTCATGACCTTAGCATTGTTAATTTAGGGAAATAAACATTCTTTTACTAAAGGTATTATTCATGACTGAAAGGTCATGGTGCGTGACAATTACTGACTCCATGGATTATTAATGTTATTGAATGCTAATTGATTATTGTGTATTGATTATTATGTACTGGATCCTTGGTAAGAACGTCTTAATTGCGAGTCAAAAGGTTAATCAATCTATTCACGTCCCGTTGTAAGTTTACTTAGTAAGGTCAGATGCGTTAACAGCATCATGCACAACCAACAATACATGGTCTGCAAAAACAGTAGAAGAACCACCCTCTTGCAACCTATAGTGGGACATAAAGATATGAGGGGGAGCCCATGTGGCAACGCAACTGATATCATGGAGCGGGATCCCCTTGAATGCTGCCCAGGAAGCGAACATTCCCTGGTAGACCTGCCTTGAACAGAAGCCAGCAACTGCTGACTAACAGACTCATATGCCCCTGTGATTGCCAGCTTCACCCACCTAGACAAGGTTGCAGAAGAGGGACAAAGACCTTTAGTAAAGAGGCCAAAGGTAACAAACAAAGAATCCACCTTTTGGAATGATTCTGTGCATGCCAAATAAATGGACAAAGCTCTGTGAACATCCAGGGTATGCAATCGGGCCTGTTCATCTGGGGAAGGGTTTGGGAAAAGCACAGGGAGAACTATGTCTTCCAAGGAATGAAAAGAAGTAAGCACCTTAGGGAGGAAAGAGGTACTGGGTCCCAAAATCACCTGATCAGGATAAAATCTAAGAATGGGAGGAGAAGACAGCAAAGCACCATTCTCTCCAAGCTGTCTTCCGGAACAGACAGCAACCAGAAACACCACCTTGGCAGATAAAAACTTCAAATCTGAAGACTCAAGTGACTCAAACGGAGGACCCTGAAGACAATGCAAAACCAATGTAAGATCCGGAGAGGGTAACTGAAGAATGTAAAAGAGGCCCTTTAAGGAAAAAACTCTGCAACAACTGTGAAACAAGACCAGAAATGGCCAAAACATCAGGGCCCCTGATAGCCAGGATTGCAGCCCACTGGCTGCAAATCATGGAAACTGTCAGACCCTACAGAAACCCGCCCCTCATGAACTCAAGATCAGACTGGGATCAAACACATAGGGAGAGACCAACTTATCTCCCAACCATTTTTCAAAATTCCTCCAACGACCCCCATACGTCTTCAGGGTAGAGGGATGCCTAGAGTGCTGAATAGAGTAGGCCACAACTGCAGAACAACCCTGCGAAATGAACCTCATCCTTTCAAATGCAAGACCCCTAATCTCAGTTGCCTCGCTGACTCCAGCGACAGGCAGGGGACCTCAGCAGGGATGGGGACAAGGGTAACTGCCACTGGGTAAATACAGACAACTGAATGAGTAGGGGAAACCAACACCTCCTGCTCCAACCTAGAGCCACCAGAATAACCTCTGCTTGGTCTGACTGAATCTTCCCCACAATCCTGGACAGAAGTTTGAAGGTAGGAAAACAATAAAGGAGACCTTCCGGCCAACTCACTGACAATGTATCTGTCGCCCATGTGGCCTGAGAGTGAATCAGGGAACAGAAGGGAAGGAGAAGAGTCTTGGACTCTGTTCCAAACATGTCCGGCTACGTGGCTACGTACCTCAAGGTGATCTGATGAAATTGGACAGAATGCAGACAGAGGGCTACCAAAGGTGGAAAATGACTGCTCAAGTGATCTGCGGGCCCATTCTTTTCCCCAGAGGATATACTGCCAAGAGAGTAATAGATTCTGATCTGCCCAACAGAAAATCCCCCGGGTCAGGCGATTCAAACTCCAAGATCCCATACTCCCCTGGTTGTTGATGTAGGCCTGAACCACTTAGTTGTCTGTCTGGACACAACCACCTGATCATACTGGCAAACGTGAGCAGAGCCACCCAGACCGCTGCTAGTTCCATCCAGTTGTAAAACCAGGAGGCTTATGCAGGTAGCCACTTTCTCTGGAAAGATTGAGACTGCCAAATGGCACTCCAGCCCACCTTTGTGCCATCTGTCGTCACAATGCTCAAAGGGGCGAGAGTCAGGAGAAACCCCTGGAGCAGGTGACCCGTCACCAATCACCACTGCAGACGACTTGACCTCCAATGTCACTGGACCCAGAAGCTCGCATTCATGTGACAGTGGATCCCAAAAATGCAGCAGGTGGTGAAGCAGAGGATACAAATGTAAACGGCTCCAAGGAATGATGGGCAGAGTCAATGCCATCTCTCCTTGAGTGCACAACCAAGTCCTTACAGGAACAGTAGTATGAGTCAGCAGAGATTCCAAATGCAACATCAGTCGTATTTCTCGCTCATCTGACAAAAACACCAGCCACAGATCTGTCTCAAACACCACTTCAATGAACTGGAGGCACTGTGAAATGAACAAATGGGACTTCTCCAGATTGAGAAGAAACATGTGCTTCTCCAGGACCGCACAGATATGCTGGATATCTTCTTGTGCATTAAAGGAAGAAGAAGAAGCAATGATCCAGTCATCCAAATATGGGAAAACCTTTATTCCTGTGGAATAAATAATACCCACCAGAGAAGGTACCACCTTGGTGAAGCCCATGGGGGCGTAGGACAGCCCGTAGATCCGAACCTAGATTTGGTAGTGGACACCATCCACTGCAAACCAGAGGAACTGCTGGGAATTTGGATGAATGGGGAGGTGCAGATAAGCAGCCAGTAGGTCTATGGAATACAAAAAATCCCCTGGATTTATAAAACGCATGATGGATTAGAGAGACACCATTTTGAATGACTGGTGAGGAATGAATCTGTTCACCCCTTTCAAGTCCACCACAGGAGAGAAAGCCCCTGAAAGTTTTTGTACCAAAAATAGAATAAAGTAGAACCCCGGGCCTTCCTCCTCTGGGGAAACCACTGAAATTGTGTCTTTGTCCAAAAGCAACTGAACACCTTCCAGCAGGCTGCTTCACCTCGGAGGGTCCTGTGGAACTGGAGTGATCCTAAAAAAGGAGGAAGAGGAGAGACAAAGGAAATCTTGTAGCTGCAGGAAACGACCTCCAGACCCCAAGCATCTGAAACAGTACTCCGCCAAACATGGCTGATTGCCTGAAGCCGGCCTTCCACTGGCAGGGACGCGGCACAGTCATGTCTTTGAAGTGTGCTGCTGGGGTTTTTGGGCGTTGAACCCGGAGTGATGATGGAACCGGGATTTATCGTAACCCAGGGAGCCGGCCATGACCCCTACCTCGAAAGGGCTGAGAGGAACCCCTGGTATAGCTATGACCAAAAGCTCTACGAAAACCAAAACCCCTAACCTTACCCACAGGTTTAGGTGGGGTGATCAATTTTTTATTCTCAACAGTGTTTTTTACCAGATCCTACAGCTCCTGGCCAAACGCTTTGCCCACAGAGAATGGTAATTTGAAAGTATCGCCTTCTGAGAGGCATCTGTCTTTCATGAGTGCATCCAGATAGTCCTGTGTGCCGAAATAGCCGCCCCTGGTGCTGCAGCTGATGAACATAAGCTGTCCAAAGAAATGGCTGAGAGATAATGGACCTGTTGCTCCGTGACCCCAAGAAGAGAGGAACAATCAGACCCTCCTGACATCTTTTCAGTCAACACCTGAAAGTCCTGTAATAGGGACTGCACAGTGTACATAAAAGTTAGAAGCAGCATAACAAAGCTTCACGGCAGCCTCGATTTTCCTCTCCACAGGGTCAGGGAGAAGGGCATCCTCTGAGACAACCAACCCCTTAGTACAAAGACCTACTATAAGATTGTCAACTTTAACATTAGAAGGAAATTCCTCTGGAAAGCCTTCCAAAAGATACAGCAAGAAATGAGGAAAAGATTGGGGCTCCAAATCCGTCCATTCATTGGTCAATACTCTATTGACAGAGCTATGCAAAGGAAGAGATTCAGGTTCAGGGTGATGATACTGCGCCAGAAAATCATCCTCTGCAGAAGCCATCACAGGAGCAGAAAGCTCCAAATTGTCTCTAATATTAGTAAGTTCATCTATTAAGTCTTTGCCTAGCACAAATCTCACATTAACATTCTCCTCACCATCATCTGGCAAGAGAACAGGTTCCAAGCGAGGCACGTTACGGGGCACTGGATCAGGTTCGGGTCCTCATTGCAGCCTCTATAGCTGCAGTAATCATAGTTTGCAGCATCTCAATTGATGGAAGGGTCAAGGAAGGCCCAGCGTGCCCCTCAACCTCCACAGTTTCCTGCTCCACGCTCTCTATAATGCCAGTAACAAGCCCAGCACAAACTTCCTAAAACTGGCTTTGCTGTCAAGCAACACTGCCAAATCACACTGCAACACTCACGGGAAGATGCAAGGTGGCCATTAACAAAGAGGGGAAAGTGCCCCGCAGACATAGAATCAAATGAAGCCAACAACGCTCAAACTTCTACTGGGCCTGAACTGGCAATTGCAGGCACTGTCAACAGAATATGAAGTACTTGCTGACTTTTGACACAGATGTTGGCAAAAAACAAAGACTAAACTCCAATATTCCCCAGATTTACCAATGGACTTTCTATCTGTCCTACCACTGGGAGGCAACTGGAATGGGCTCCTGAACTTCAAAGAAGCAGGCAGGATAGGAGAGCTATACAGAGAATACACTGCCTCCATTTAAGACCATGAAAACGAATTATGACTTACATGCACGACACTTCTTCTTCCATAGGGCATTGACAGCTGCAATGAGGAAACACTGGTGATCAGGCCTAGCTGAACCACCCACACACATCGGACGCTCGTATATAGCAACTGCATTCGGAACATTCAACGCAGTCACCTGCCTCTATCGGAGAATATGAACAGATATCTTCCAACCACTACTCTCTTCCCGACAGAAATAGGAAGACGATACGGGGGCTCCTATAGATGATAAAAGACTGATGACGATACTAGAACAGATTCCTAAAATATCCAGGAGTGCTAGGTTCAAACAAATTAATTTCTATATCTTGCATAGGAGTTACCTCACACCAGGCCGAATCAATAAAAAATGTAACTTAACTGATGCTAAATGCCCAAGATGTGGCTTCATTGGTGCAGACTTTTTCCATATGCTGTGGTCTTGTCTGAATCTTTAACACTATTGGCAGGAGATCTTCGATACTCAGTCGGGAATGGTGGAGAGAGACATACGACAAGACCCTTCATACTGCCTGCTGAGTAATTTTCCTCACACACCCTAAACGAAGGTAACCAGTAAGTTCCTAGACCTGGGATTTATCCTAGCTAAAAGAGAAATAGCTCACAAGGATTAAAGACATTAAGCAGTTGGAAGAACGAGGTGTTAAACGAGAACAAGGGCACAGCCCGTTATTCAATCACCCATTACATACTGCCCATTTTTAAGGTAAACAGCCGAGCCATGCTCCATCTACGAACCGCAGTCACACACATCAACGAGGCACCTCACCCTGCAAACACACAGGAACAACAGAAATACTACACTCCAAATCAACAACAGCAACACATAACACAACAAACCTTGCTAATGGGTCTCTTCTCCTAACCATAAGTGCCATGAAGTGATTAATTATGCAGTGTGCACTATGCAAATAACATAAACACAATAAAATAAATTTTCTAAAGTAAAAGGTGTCCAACGTTTTCCATTGCCATTCTTTGATCGTGATCAAAGCATGTACTCTGATTTATTGCCTGTTTATGTATTTAGACATTGGGTGATTTCGAACGGTGGAGCATTGCTTTCCCCACCAAACAAATAATACAGCTAATAGTGCTAAATATGTAAAATTGCAAATAGAGCCGCATGTAGTGCTTTCAGAAGCCTCTGCCTCTGGGACAGAGGAGACACACAAGTGCCAGCCTAAACAGCACTGGTATGGCAAATAAAGTTAGGATGACTGCAATACCTGTGTTGAGCACCGTGAGGCAAACTATCTAAGCATGTGGTGATAGTATAGCACAGCATGTATTATGGCTGAAGATAACATTTTGACTTTTACATCCAGAAAATCTATAGAGACATCCAGAAAGAGGTGTTATGGACCAAAGGAAGCCCAGTTAATGTATTTATTTACATTGGCTGTGTTCTGTGTTTGTATTTTTAGGTCATGTCTGCTAGGCATTGCATACGCTGTCATGAGATACAAATGTCAGCTTACCAACAACATAGAGGATCTTGGATCCACCCATTGCTTACCAGTTGTTAGCTTTACTGTCATTCTCATTTTTTATATCTTATTTGATAGGTTTGTCCCTCCAATTGAGCATTGCCCCTTTACAATTTGTTTGATTGTCTGGCTCTCATAGTTCCTTTAAGGAACTACGTTTTTCTTTTTGTGTAAGAACTCCATGAGAGTGCATGTGTTTCCATCTCATTCCTTTGAGATTTAACTTCCCTAAACTGAACTCACCTATTGATTCTTCTCCCTACTGCCGCCTTCCATGTTGCTCCCCTTCATCCGCACCACCTCCCTCGCTCATTACTTTTCTTCCACCCCTTTAGTCAACCATTGCTTGCTCGTCTGTGTGCTTCTACCCCGCCCACTCTACATTCCTCCCCTGACAGTTGCTTCTCCTCCCCGCCCTGGCCTCCATATTGCTTACCTCAGGTCTTCTTTCTCTTGCCTATTGCCTCTGCTTCCTGCCCTCTCCATGTTGCATCAATCAAACCTGGAAAAGACAGGTCTGGTTGTAGATGAAGGCCACAAGCAAAGAATATAAGTGCACAAGATTTTCCCTTTAAACGTTAAATCAGGCCCTTTTAATGTGAGGAGTGTATAAATGCCAGTTTCCCAGTGGTGCAACAATGCTTGCGCCAGCTCTGACAGACTTTACAATGGAATTCACAACTGGTACTATTGTCACTTCAAGAGTATGTCTGTCTAGGTTACTGCCGAATGCCCAGCCAAGAGGAAGTTGTAGCACCATCTTTTTTCTGTGGTTTGGGTTGCCCCAAACAAACATGGACCTTGATAGAGTAACCTCACTTTGACTTTCCGGCACTAAGTCTTATCCATGCATTCTTTTGAATCGTTGTAACCCCTTCCAGGACTTCTTCCAGGAACATCTGAAAAACCAATGGAGCTATAAAGTTCTGTGGTCATACAGCTGGATCAGGTGATTAAATCATGCCCTCTCTACTTCGTCTGTGTTCCCAGGTTAAAGCTAAATTCTCTCATCCTGATTGAAAAGTAATGCTAACATCTTACTCAGCAAACAACTCTCACCACCTCAGATGCCTTGCTGTCAAGCCCCAGACGGATTAAAAAAAATATAGACTGCATTAATCCCTCAAGATTTTCACCTGATGTCATGCAACCAGCAGTTGATGGTGCCACTCCAAAAAGCCCCATTTATAGACAATAGCTCTTTGTTCTCCCCAAGCAATACTATTATCTGGGAAAAAATGGCGGGGGATAAAATGTGTATTTTGGGACTGTCTGAGCAAAGTGGTCTTACTACAGTAAAAGTGTGCAAACCTTAAAAACCACTGGGGCTCATTTACAAGCCTGTTGTGCCGCTGTAGCATAATTTTTTTTATGCAATGGCGGCATAAAACAGTCCCTCACCCTCTGCCATATTCGCAAACTAGAACAATGTCACCATTGCACCAGTGTGTTAACCTTTGTGCCACTTTATTCCTGCACAGGTATAATGTATGCAAGGGAGGCATTCCCCGTAGGGATGTCCAAAAACATGGTGCAGTGAAATCTACAAGATTTAGTTGCACCATTGTAGCATAATTTTTTAACAACTAGACCCAACTGATAGTCTCCCTCACCAACAACCTGACCACCGGCAAGTACAATTTCCACTAAGGAATGAAAGCAGTCACCGCCTGGATGAAAGATAGTTGCCTCAAACTGAACTCGGACAAAACAGAAGTCCTCATCCTGGGCTCCACACACTCCTCCTGGAACGAGTCCTGGTGGTCCACCACCCTTGGAAATGCCCCCACGACCACGCCCGCAACCTCGGCGTCATCTTAGACTCATCGCTCTCAATGGACCGACAGGTGAGCTCCGTCTCATCAGGTTGCATCCTGTGCATGCTTTGAAAAATCTACAAGTGGATCCCCACCGAAGCCAAAAGGACAGTCACCCAGGCCCTTGTCAGCAGCTGCCTCAACTACGGCAATGCACTCTACGCCGGAACCACCGCCAAGACCTGGAAAAGACTGCAACGCATTCAGAACGCCTCCGCCCATCTCATCAAGAATGCCCCATGACACAGCCACACCTCCGCCCTTCTAGGAGACCTACACTGGCTGCCTATCAACAAGAGAATCACCTTCAAGCTCCTGACCCACGCCACAAGGCTCTACACAACGCCGGACCAACCTACCTCAACCACAGAGTCTCCATCTACACTCCCACCAGACAACTCCGCTCCTCCGACCAGGCCCTCCCCAACGTCCCCTGCATCCGGAAAACCACAGCCAGAGGAAGATCCTTCTCCCACATCGCCACCAAGACCTGGAACACCCTCCCCATCTATCTCAAGCAATCTCCCACCCTATCACAGTTCAGGAAGGACCTCAAGACCTAGTTCTTCGACTGATCCTCAGCACCCTCCCCCCCAACCTCACCCAGCGCCTTGAGACCGTCACGGGTGAGTAGCCATGCTTTACAAATCCCTGATTGATTGATTGGTTGATTGATTGATTAAACCAATGCTAGGCTCTTTTAAGTGGACCTCCCCGAGCTTTGCTGGACTAGCATCAACATTTGTGATGCTAGTCCATCAAACCACCACTACTGTGTCAAAAGGTTTGACGCAGTTGTGATAACGAGCACCATGCTGCTCTTTATTATAAATACTGCGCTACCATAGTGTCATTAGGGAGGCGCAGGGCGACACAAGGGAACTGACGCATTTCCTTGTAAATGAGGCCCATTGTTCGACCTTTTAGAATGATGGTTCTGGCGAATCTACTACTTTCTGCATTTTTCCAAGGTTCAGGACAATCCCATTTTGGTGGAGTTCCACAGTTGTGGCATAAAAAATGGATTAATTCAGTTTAAGGTGTGGGTGTTTGATGGGAACTAAGAAACAACTGCTCAAACATGTGCCACTTAGTCTCAGAGGCATGGCTTTAGGGGTATTCTTGGGGTGTGACACCCTCTCAAATAAATGCATTCTTGAATTGGCAATTTAGTCTGGAGCCTTGAGTCAGATCTGCTATACCTATGTTGTTTTTTTTTATCGTGAATTAAGGATGATAGACAAAACAGTGACCTTTGATGTAAACAAGAGAGAGAAAGAGATACCCATCTGGTGACTGAATTTCAAATGTGAAACCAGTTAACTTAGAACCAATACCTGCTTCGCTCCTTGTCCAAATTAAATGATCCTGGGCACATTTTTGACTTCCCAGAGCCACCTTTTTCTTTATTAGCACAAAAGAGCGCACCTTTTTTTAAATACTTGAGTTCAGGATGTGCGTTGTAAAAGCACCTCCTATGTTTGATTTCATAAATTGTAATGTTACTCCATCTATAATAAGAATCAAAGCCATGTTTAGGATTTACATGACTACTGACTTGCCTCCTAGTTCACTAATGGAATTGTCGTTGGGTATAGAGCCATAAATGTTCCTAATAATTATCACTTTTACCAAATATCTGTCTATGCAGTGTTATAATGTGATATACTAAAGTGAAACGCTTCCTCAATTTAAAGAAATACACATTTTTGAATTTCGAAGGGATTGTGTCATATATTTACATTATATTTTTTGCAGGGTATACATGCCAAAACATTTAATGGCTCTGCTCTTGCACAGACTCTTAAAGCCAATCCAGACCCACGACTCAGCTCTGGCTTGCCCTATTAATTAATTGTCTGCACCCTCCTCTATTTGTGACTGGGGCTTAGTACATGGGACCATCACTCACTTGATAAAATGATTTGTAAAATGGACCCCTGTCCACTTACACCTATTTGACAACCCTACTATCAATGCTTCTTGTAACAGAGATGAAGAGTAGGAGCAGTGAAAATATGTTTATAATAAGTGATCCTGTGGCAGGGACTAAAGGCTGTTGTGTGGTATGTGACCTTAGTCATGAGTTCCCATAGAGATCGACTAGGCTCACACACATAAGGAAGGCAGGGGTTTAGATTCAGCAAGGGCGTTTAAGGCATAAAACAACTCCAATGCAATCTTGGTTAGGTAGTTGGGTCTGGAGGCCTTGAGTCAGGTCTGCTATTTCCGTGTCTGTTTCTCTCATTCTTTTCGCTAAGAGCTTTTAACTTGTTCAATTTTTGGACTGGGATCTTAACTAAAAATAGTGTTGGTTTAACAAATAGTACTATATCTGCACCTAAATAATTACTGCCTAAATGGGAGTAAATATACTTGTTTTTGGTATTTCACAAACAATGGTAGTAGGAAGCTTTGCAAGTTGCACCAGTACAAAGTTTCCAGACATACTGTTAGCAATCGAAACCCAAAAGCTGAAGGGATGAATGTTTACAAATAATCTAACGAGTGGCAATCACTCAGGGTAGCATTCCAGCTCACTGTTTTGCGGCCTCTTTGCCACTCTAGACAGAGATCCTCCTAATGCACTTCAATAATGACCCTGTTTCTCATGGGAAACAGTCCATCCTGAGCCTTGGTCATCTCATCCCTCTACACTGCAGCCCACAGTTTTTTTAGTTGGGAAATTTGAGATTCACCCATCCCCACGAATCTCACTGACTAACTATGCCCCCTGTTTATTCTTGCACTGTGTTGGGATGTGCCAGACCGTCAACAATGTATATCAAGACAGGGAGCTGAGGTATTACAGAGGGCAAAACTTACTGCCTAAAAGCCATATAGGACAATGGTGACAGCATTTAGCAGTTTATTTTTAAAGTGACCCTATTCAGTGTCCTATAATACATGCTGGAATGCAACTAGGATTGAGCTTGAGGATGGAAAGGAGGAATGGCAGGTGACCAGAAGTGTATAATGAATCTTGATTTTTAAGTTTTTGTCTATGTAGTCTTTTAGGTGCTGGCTTTCGGGCCAAGGGAGGGCATAAAAAACAGCTCCACAGAATGGCTGCCCAGGCAGTAGAGTGAAAAATCAAAAGACCAGAGCAGAGGTGACGACTGAGCACAGGTATTATGTCAAAGATCGCCACAGAACTGCTGTGGAACTGAAGGTTTACTCATGCCTGTCTCTGTGACATCTGCCACACATTCTCTTGCTGGCTGCTTTCAGATCAAGTGGGAGCAGGAGAGCTATTGCACTGGAAAATGTAAGGCAAAGGGCGAATGGCACATTGATGATTTGGTGAGCCTAGTTGATGTTTGGTTGTGAAAGGTCTGCCACAGCATCTCCAACATAACTTTATGTTGAGGGAATTAATCAAATTAAACTGAAAAACCGTTCACACCGAAAGTGGGAAAGAGGAAAGCATCTCTCCAAAGTCATAACAACACCATGAAAGATAAGGTAGCTTTTGCTCAGAAATAACTGGAAGTGACAGTATATGTCTAAACCCACAGCCCAGCCTAGTACAAACCTACACGTCTATAGACAGGTCCATACGCACATTTACATCGTAGTATGTTTCATCACTGGACCTCTCACCCAGAAAGATTGTACCTTTGGATGGGCTCAACCATTAATCTGGCAGCCCTTGATATTGTAGGGATGGGTCACTATTAAAATTATTTACAATATAACCATAGCAGGCTAATTTAATAATGGCCACAATGATAAGATTAAAACGCATAAGTACTCCATTTGTACTGTTTATGGATGCTCAAGACTATTTAAGACCTTTGAGTCACTGATCTGGTTTACATGTTACAACCATCAGTGTGACTCCTGTATGGGTCTAATGGCCCAAATATCCCTAAAGAACATCGACTGAATCCACTTATGATTTGTAAAGTTGTGCTTATATAAGAACATATACATGCACACTCTCATGAAGGCTTACATCCACAGTAAAACACAATAGTCAAGCCAAATAGGGGTGAAGTAGGCCCCACGGGATTTGTGGTTGGACTGGCTGAGAAGTCAAACCTTTGTCAAGAGTACCAGTCTGCTATTACACCTAATATCGCCATCCAGATGCACAGGATGCCACTGTTCAGGATTGCGGGTTCATCGTGAGTTAGATTAATAGACTTGTAAGTGCACATCCATGTATCACAGGAAAAAGCCCGTTTCTAACGACTAGTACTATATTTCACCAACTATGGTACACTGCCACCACTAACCATCACTTGTGAAATCCATGACAGGGATCATAGTCACCTGTACAATGAAGGTGTACTTGGTGTGCCCCTCCTGGGTCAGGACAACATCTATAACCAATCATTGTCGACAACCAGGCCTTGGTCAGTGCTCCTACACAGGATTAGTTAATCCCATAAAAAAAAAAAAAACATAATCACAGGTTTGCAGTTCAGCAACACAGTGAAGGGGACACAACTGTACATCATGCCAGGCCATTCCTGTCCCAACAGTCTTTATGTACACCGTCTAAACAAATAAACTTGTTTCGACCCAAAGTACCTGAGCTTAATCAGGTTACCATGACAGGGGTCAATAGCAAGTGGGAATTGAATAGATTATTGCTGTATGCCGCCCCCTTGAAATCGGACACTAGATAGTGATTCTCCTTTTTTTTCTGTATCTTGCTGTCTAGGTTCGGTGGTTGGTTTATTGGATCAGGAGGGATCCTTTGATTCAAACTAAAAAGGTGTGATATCAGGGTTGACAGAATATGTCTATGTGGGGGATTCTGTAACCATGACAGGTAGGCTACGCTCCATTGTCAGGGGCCATATCTTACATTTTGGATTTAGAATCAAATGAAGTGAGGCTGTTCTCTTCACAAACAAAAAGTAGACATCTGCTCGATAAATATCTTGTTCAGGTAATAACTGAAAAAAATTAATATTTACCCAGATTCTATGGTCACAATTTGATTTTGGTTCATTTTAGTTATGTGGCACAACCTTAGAGAAGAACCCCACCCTTGTCAAATCCAGTGTGACTGACTTCTTCAAAGTGACTAAACTTCCTAAATGTTTGCATGTGCCCATATTTAGTATCCAGATAATTGTTTTTGTCAAGCTCATTACACAGCTAGTCTAAAACATCACTGAAGACGCTCCTCGGGATTACAGATTGCATTCCACCATTTTTGTAACTATTACTGGCCATTTGAGCTGCCCATTCCCAATGAATGAGTTTTTATTTGAATAGATGAGCCCTCACTGAGAATAGACAGGTGTGCTACAAAATGTAAAGCTTTTGTCAAGCATTTTACAGGTAAAACATCCTCTGATTTACTAGAACCCCCAGATGCAGTAATAAGGTTGTGTGAGAGGCAGCTTCAGCTATATTTGTGGGTAAGGAGAAAGTTATTTGTGAAGCACCACATGGCGTGGGTTACAGGATTGTTGGACTTGGCCCCTTCTGCATGGCCATCCCCAAACATTTTGCCTTTGCCCTCTACTTTTTGCTGAAATCGTTTTTGTTGGCCTTAGGACTCAACACACTTTACCACTGCTTTGTTTTTTAAAACTTGAGTTTATTGAAGACAGCAATTCAAAACAGCAAAACCTTAGTTAATGTAGATCATGTAAAATAAATCATACAAGACAATAAGCCAGGAATGTAAATTTGAGATAACATTGCTATAAATATATATAAGCATAGAAGAATATGGAAAAACGCTGTAAATATGGTATAAATACATAAGCAAGATGGGGGAATGCAAATTGAATAGAACAGTATGGACTGAATTTTGTAAATTTTGAAAACAAGTGATAACATCAAGGAGCTCTAGATGTTATAAAAAGAAGGAAAAATGTAAACATGATATAAATGAGCTTATGAATGGTAAACAACGTTTGATATTAGAGTTAGAGCAGTAGGGTGAATTCATGGTGGTTTTCTTACCTAATCTGACTTTGTAATAATTTTATTAACATGGGAGGGAGAGGGAGATGAATATGTTTTTAGTAGAATCCATAAAAGATCTCTCTTTATAGCTAAAGATACAGGGGAGAAGTAATTAGTGTCTAGTCTATGATGTAAGCAAACAGCATCCCACCAGGATTTGAAAGTTACATTTTGTGGGCTTGCACTCAGTTTGATGTGATGAAGTGAAAAGCAAAAGCCTATAGCAAATCTATCAATTTATGACATGAGGACATATGAGACCATTGAGGGGATAAACTACCCAGAAGATATTAGATATGGAAAAGGGAATGGTAGTTTTAAAAATCTCATTAATTTGCCACCAGACCAAATTCTACCATTGGTGAATAGGAGGGCAATCAAATAATATATGTTTTAAATCAGCAATTGGGCATGGACAAAGACCAACCAGAAGAGTCTGCAGTAGAAGAGGAGGATTTTAGGGTCTCATTAACGGGGCCCAAGTGCCACCATAGCGTCACTGTTTGTGAAGCTCAGGTGGCGCTATGTAGTTCACCATATCTACAAGGCAGTGTTAAGCCACTTTTTCTGGCTTAATGCGGCCTTTTAGATATGGACTGCTCCAATGTAGTTTTCTGTGGCTAAGGGGCATGCATAGGTGTTGCTCTGGACATACCCACACAAGACCCATGGCTTTTTGACACTGTCTCAGATTTACAAGAAATCATAAACCCCAGGGGAGGCGTTAGAATGGCGCAATGAGGGGAAATACTTTTATTTCTGCTTATTTTTTGCTCCTTCCCTGCACAAAATCAATCTCCCCTGCAACGTAGCTATCCTTGCACCATGGAGCAAGGGCACTAGGCAGTTAATTTAGCACCGGCATGAGGGAAACACAGGGGTGTGCAGTATTCTCTTAAATATGCATCCTTGGGTTTTGGAAATTAAACAGCTCAACATAGCAAGATTGCTTGCGCCACCGCGCTGCACCATTTCCTTGTAAATCAGGCCCTTAGTGTCACAGGGGTAAATAAGGGACAATGAGAAGATGATGAGGCGGTGGGTGGTATTTGCAGCTCTCATTGTTTTCTGACATTTAAGCCATTTCTTGGCCCAGATCGTATTATGCCAACATTATATTAAATCTTTTTCCCAAGCTAGTTCAGTTTTTTATTTTTCTCTGTTTGGTGTTATTTGTACAGATGTATAAATAGTGGAAGCTGATGGGTTAGTGTGTATTAATGGAAAGAGTACAGTGGATATGGATGGAGGGAAAGATGGCAGTAAGAAATATAGTGATTAATCGAGGTACATAAGAGTTGATGTTGTGTTTGGAATGTAGATGGTAAAGAGAATTGTGTTAGGAGGTCAGTAAAGGATGTAGGCTGATCATTTGTGAAGAGTGGTGATATCCATCACAAACCTTTGGCCTGCCAAGTTTTCCAATATACCGAATGGTTCCTTATTCACGAAGACTTTTAGTGCCAAATAGGTTGTTGCTGATATGTTTCAACCGAAGGGTGTGTTGATGTGAGGAGAGACTTCCAAAGCTTGCAGGAACGAGAAATAATGGGAGAGCTGTAGGGGTTGTGAAAGCAAGGATTTCCTTTATTTCGAAAGGAATGATGAGGGATTACTCCAACTACAGCCACAAGGGAAGGTGTAGGGGAAGATCTGTAGAAAGCCATCTGACATAATGATTTTTTTTAAATGTGGGAATCCAAGGCCTCCATTTGATTTATTTTTTCTTAATGTGGATAAAGCTACACAAGGAGATTTGCCTTTCTAGAAACATTTTGGTAAGATTGCATCTAATTTTGATAGTCAGGGATATAGACAGGAATCATAGCAATAACATATACTACCAGGGGTGTAAGCATCATTTTAATACAGGCAATTCTACCCCACCAAGAAAGAAAGAGTGGATGCCATTGGGCAATATTATAATTTAATGTTCTGGTAATGTATTCAAAATTTAGTTTTGAAGTCTCTTTAATTCTTTTAGAAAATCATAATCCCAAGTACTTTATTTTGGATGGTTACCAAGCAAAACCTGATTATTCAAAAAGTTGTTTATTACTTAAGATGTTAAAAGGTAATATATCACATTTATCAGCATTAAGCCTACAACCCGATAAATGAGAAAAGGTGAAAACTTGCACAAGGAACGGAGGGAGAGAAGCCATAGGGTTGGAGCAATATTGAAGAATGTCATCTGCATAAACTGGCATTTTAATTTGGTTAAGATCTACTTGAAAACCTGAAATGCACATGTCTTGTCTAATTTTGGTTAGAAATGGTTGAAGTGCAATAATAAACAAAAAAGGTGCTAGTGAACAATATTGGTATACTCTTCTGGATAAAGAAACGCAATCTGAAAGCATACCATTAACACAAATTGCAGCCTTTGGGTCTGTGTATAGTAAGGAAATTAAAGGAATGAGCTTGTTGGGAATCCAATCCATTTCAATGCCTTAAAGATAAACTCTCAACCAATCCTATCAAAAGCTTTTTCTGTATCTAAATGTATAGCAGGTATAGGTTGGTCCAAAGTAGGGGCTTTGCTAAAGACATTGAAGAGGACTGGAGTATTATGAGGACCTATGAGATCAGGTAAAATAGGGTCCGGGCGTAGTACTAAAATCTTTGCAAAGATTTTGTAATCAGTATTAACTAAAGAGATAGGTCGATAATTCTTGCATTGTGAGAGATCCTTATTATCTTTTGGAAGCAAACAAATCATGACATCTTGGAAAGAGCATTGAGAAGCCCCTTTAGTGACAAATGAATTAAATAGAAGTAAAAGGTTAGGGAGAAGAGGCAAAATGATTGTAAAATTAAGTGGTAAAGCCATCAGGTCGAGGAGCTTTCCCTCTACATAAGAGAGATATGGCATGAGTAATTTCTAATAGTGAGATATCTGTTTCAAGCGGATTCAGTATGCTGTGAGGTAGGGGATGCAATGGGTTGAAAATAGTTAATCTAATCTAATTGCAATGGTTGTGTTTCCAGGGTGTATAAATTTTTATAAAAATTAAAAACTCATACAGAATATCCTTATCTTTAAAAAGAGTAGTCCAGGTATTTGTACGTAGGGATTCTATTTTAATTCTGGCCCTACTGCCTTGTAAGTAGTTTCCATGCAATTTCCCCATTCTGTTTTCATCTCCATAATGATGTGCACTGCTTTTTAATAAGTAAGAGGAAGCAATGTTTGTTGCCAGTCGGTTAAAGGTTAATTTAGCATCAATAAGATTCTGTAGATAGCTTTCATTTTCAGAAAGATATTAGGTATATTTCAATTTCTTTATTTAATGCAATAAATGGTTTAGATTGGGCTCGCAGAGATTTTTTCTTGTGTGAAAGATAATTTATTATAAAACCCTTTGCTTCTGCTTTAAAGGAATCCAACATCACTGCAAAAGAAATATCAGGTGTTGAATTAATAACGAAGACTTCAGAAGCAAAAGCTTCAAATTGGGATGCAAATTTAGTGCTTATAAGTAGTGAGTTGTTGAAACGCCACCTACTTGGATATGATGAGACAGGTATAAGATCAAGGTCAACATATACTGGTGCATGGTCAGATATTAAAGTAGATAATATATTTCAGATTGAAATACATGCTGAGTTAATGACTTACTGAAAAAGAGATAATATATGGGATTGTGTATAATGTAGAGCTGAATAAAAAGTATATTCCTGGAGGTCAGGATGGCATAACCTCTGAATGTCAACTAGGGACTTATGTTGGATGGTGTTTTAATTGTGTATCTATTTTAGTGTGAGTAAACTTGACTGTTGAGTTTCTATCCAGCTATAGTATCATGGATTTGATTGCAATCAGCACCAAATATAATATAATCATCTCTATATGAAAATAATTTATCAGAGATGTTGGTCAAAAAAGTATTGTCAACCGAGACTGGACCATATACATTTAAAATAGTTAAAGGTACTTTATCAATCAGAAGTTTAACAATAATCCATCAACCTTCACAATCAGTCTCTTGGTTAATATATATAACATTTTGCTTTTGATACTACATTTTTTTCCCTAGGGCATGGGAAGCAAACACATTACCTACCCAACATCTCTTGAGTTTGAGAACCCCTAGTTCAGAAAGGTGTATTTCCTGAAGTAACACAATATCAGTTTTTTAGCTTAACTAAATGTGATAACACTCTGTGCCTCTTAATAGGGTTACCCAACCCTTTAAGATTCCATGTGGTAACCTAGAATGGATTAGCAGAGTAATAGCACATGCAAATGTTATGTCTACAATTTTGAGATGAGTAAGAAACAAGTGTAGGAGAAAATCATAATTTTGTTTAGTAAGGGAGACGGGGGAAAGGGGTGTTAGGATGCAAAATAGGGAAGAACAGAATATGACAATAGAAAGATATCTGAGGAAAGAAATAGCAAAATAGAGAACAAAAAGACAATACAAGTCATACATATGACAACTGAAAAACATACCTACAATCACAAAAATGAGAGGGAGGATGGCAACACCAGAAGACAACGGTGACAACACCCAGACTCCAGAGGGTGGTAGGGTAGCTTTGACTTGAATGAAGACATCACATATAATTGAGACCTCACAGGAACAAGACGGTAAGGCACATACCTGTATCACAAAACGAAAAACATTTCAGTGTTAAAATTTGTTCTAATTCAAGAAAAGGTATCATAACAATTATAAATAAATAAAATCATTACTAAATAACTAGTGAACGAGAAAAGAAACAAGCATTAGAGATCAAATGACACTAAAGTAAATCTTGAAGTGTTCATATCATCTGCTTTGTGTTGTTGGAGAAAACTCGTAAGAGCAGCAAGCTGTTCATAAGTAGTGTTTTTTTTCTTTGTGCCTCACGTTAAATAAGTAAGGATGAACAAGATCAAATCTAGCATTCATGGCTCTTAACTAAGGGCACATGTCCAGGAATTGTTTACGATGATCTGCAGTGACTTTGACAACGTCTTGGAAACGAAAAGTCTATGGCCAGCTGAGAGAACTTGCTTTTTGGCTTTGACAGCTGACATCACTTGTAATAAGTCAGTATATTGAAAGAAGAATAAAACAACCCCTTGCAGTTTTGTAGATACTCTGGGACCGAGTATATGTGCCCTTTGTATATTGAGAGGTTTGGTGGTAGACATATCAAGAAGATTTGGCAGAAAAGACTGGAAGTAGGCAGTTGGATTGGAGCCTTTGGTATTCTCCAGTAGTCCATAAATGCATAAATTATTAATGCAATTACAATTTTCAAAATCCTTTATGTGTTTTTTGAGAAGAGAAATGTCTAATTCCATGTGAGAGATACATGCAGTTATTATCCGAAAACCTTCTGCTTTTTGTTTCATTATTGAAGCTCATGATTCAAGAGAAGACCATTTTTCAATTGGATGTTGCAACGTTTTTGCGCCTATGCCTTTTTTTAATCCCATCGATAATTTGCTTAACAAGGAAATTTTGGTCATGGTACCTAAATGAGATTCGACTTTCTGTGAGATAGCCCCATCCATGTTGTGTGTAGACTCTGAATCTGACAGAATACATTTTTTAGAAGTATTAGAAAGTTTGAGACTTCTTATTTTCCCCATAAAGAGTAAAAGGTCTGTGAAAAAAGGAGAGAATACAGGAAGTCATTAAATGTCCACAGTTTGTAGAACACGTGAGGTAATTGTGATGAATTGAAGACCGGAAACATGGGCACTAATGGCTGAAATAATTCTGAGTATAAGCTATAGTCAGTTAACCTTCATAAAGAAGGTAGTTTCTTTAAGAAAACAATTTAATGTGCAAAATAAACTGATATGTACAATCTTAGATATTTGTGAGGAAAGCATATGAGCATATGGGGTAGGCTCATATTATGTTATGATATTCATTGAAAGCATTCAAAAGATCCATGCAGTATAACCGTTGAATGTGCTGTGATGAGGCACCATTTTAAGTTAAAGAAAAACTGTGTAAGCGGTTATTCTCCATTTAACAAGTAGAAAATAATGTTCCCATTAAGAAGGCTGATTAAGCGTGTGCCAAGCTGGGGGGCTACCATGAAATATGCAAATTGCTTTTAGTAAATGTGGCAATTTGAGGGTGGAGCTGTGCTTGTGAGGAAATGCGCACACCACTCCAAAATGGCGGGAGCGATAATTCAATCCCCTGGGGCCGGCTGCACATGAAAACAATGCTGTAAGAGCCCACATTTGGTTCCACGACTCACCAAGACCTCGGGTAAGGAATCATGCCTGTTTTCTTTTAGCAAAAAACATCTGCAACAATATCTCAACAAGGATAATTTCAAAACCATTATTATAGAACCTTGGAAACTAAGGTAACCAAAGGGAAGCATACATTTTCAAATTAAAGTTTATATTGCAGTTAAAATAGCATTAGAAAGCACAGCAGTCCCAATTCTCATAATCAAAAAGTGCAAGTGAACATAAAGTGCTTGTGCATATTGTGCTTGTCAATGGGGCAAGTGAAGCACACACAAACCAACTATGTACGCAAATATACAAACACTGCAGCATATGGGGAGGCGTTGTTGGATACAATTTAAATACATGTGGAACAAGATAGTTGAATGCTTAATTCACACATGATGAATTAACACATAAGGCCCCATTTATAGCTCTACAAAATGGTCGACCTTTCGATCCTTCTTGATTTAAGGATCATCGTCAGGACAAACAAGAGAATGTAGTGCTGATATGGACTCCGATTCCACTCTGATCAAAAGCTTTAAGATGGACGGTACTATATTTGAATGAGTCAAACACCGTTTTAGTTGATCCGGAGTTGCCAAGCTTTAGGAAGCTTGGCGACTCCGGATCAATTAACACGGTGTTTGATTCATTCAATTATTGGTTATAAACCTTCTCCTACACCTAATCAAGAGCAATGTTGAGAAACTGGACCTTATTCATGGCCTAACTGCCGCCTTTAATTGGGGTAATACCGTCCATCTTAAATCTTTTGATCAGAGTAGAATCGGAGTCCATATCAGTAGTTCACCCCTTAGATGTCTTTTCAGGTCTGGCATTAGCCAGACCTTTTCTTTTCAAACATCCTTAAAGAATTCATACATACATATACATACCTCTATACAGTGGAGTACAATCAGTCTTCTTCATTCATTGGCCTGTTGTAGTGTCTTCAGGTTCCCCTTCCACACACAAGGAGCCTAGAGCACAGGGACTATGAGTGATGGCATTTTGCTTGTGCACAATATGTATATCTTCAACAAAGCAGTGCCCTTCTTTGCCAGGGACTAGTGGGTCAAAGTATCAGTCTTTAAACATAAAAATGCTTTTTTCTTTGATTTACATACCAGATTCTTTCTGCTCCCCCTTCACTAAAAGAATGGAACTTGTAGACCACTGTCTGTGGTACCCTGGCAAAGGGATGTTGCCTCACTGACACATTTCTGGACTTAATTTGTTGTTCACTATTCAAATCAGAAAAGGTTTTGGGCCATGAATTAAATGCCAAGCAAAATAAACACCATTGTAGAACTGGTAAATGACTTTCAGAATGTATCAGATCTGAACGTTGACCTAGGTAACTGTTAAGATGCAGTGTGATGTATCTGTCTCCTGTAGGAAAGTTGCGGGCCATTGCTTATTGCTTGAAGGAAAATACACTTTGAAAAACACACTGACGATACACTTTGGTGGATGGCGGTGATTTATATTTTGGCAGACAGGGTATTTTGTCTCAAATGTGATGAAGTACCCTGTCTACCAAAGTAATGTTCCACCCTCTGTCAGCTTTACATTGATGGAGACCACCACACCCCTCCGTTGGCTCAATCAACAATAAGCTACCTCCAACAGCCCGACGGAGTAAGAGCCATTGGAGTTGCTTATTTTTCAACAACAAGCTCCCATTTTGTGAGTTTGGTTTTGAATGGTTAAAAGTGTGGTGGATGGTCATCAAAACTGATGGGAGCCATCATCCCTACCTTTTGTATCTTGAAGAGACCCACGGTCGCAGTCGGTCAATGTACAGATATGAACTCTGGTCTGGTGGTTATGTTTAAACAGGACGAACTCCCATCCATCAGGGTGGCAGAAATTAAGCCCTCTGCAGCCTTGATGGATGCTACTCCATGCTCCAAGGTCTAACTCAGACCCTGATTGTGCTGTGTAAATGTTGACTTACTGGACATACAGTGGTAATAATACTTGTGCATCAGCTATTAAATTGCTTTGAGATACAGAAGGGTCTTTTTGCATAAACTACTTTCCAATAATTTAGACTCAAAATGTGTGTCTGCATATTAACAAAGATACTTCGCACATACATGTCCAGTGGTCAGACAGTGTTATATTTCAATCAATCATCAGATTTGTAGAGCCCGCTTAGCACATCTGAGGGTATCCAAGCATTGTTGCTGTGTGGGTCAGTCGGAGGACTCAGTTGAAGAGCCAGATCTTGAACTACTTTCTGAACTCCAGGATGGAGGGGGAGAACCTAAGGTGGAGGGGGAGAGTGTTCCATGTCTTTGCAGCCGAGTAGGAGAAAGCTCATCCTCCCTGGTTGCTCTTGCAGACGCAGGGGTGTGGGCGAGGTAGACGGAGGTGGATCTGGGGCCTTTGTTAGGTTGGGGATAGTTCAGGCAGTGGTCGAGGCATGGGGATCCTTGGTTGTGTAGTGCTTTGTAGTAGAGTGTCAACAGCTTGATTGGCATTGCTATTTGAACACCTTTCTCCTTGTCATATGTTTGTATGTTCAATAAACATCATTCACTCTCATGTGTAATTTAGCATGCATATGCTAAGTAATTGTCACAAAGGGGGTTGTTTCAGGTTGTATAAATAAATTGATGCTATTAAGGGAGATTTTGCCCCGCACAACAATCAATACATCTCCTGATCAAAGCTATGTGCTCAGTTAATTTAAAAAGTGTTGCAGACATATGGCATGTCTTGAGGCGAGTGCAATCTATCGCAGTAGGCTGTTTCTAACAGCATAATAATACCTTGCTTTTTTAATAGCACATACTATTGTAAATAACATGTTTAGTACTATCCAATTTATAGTACTTTATTTACTGGCATTTGGCGGGATGAAAGGTTAAGGGTGTCTCTTGCTTTTGTATATAAAACATTCACCTTAATAACAGAAATGCAAACTGATTCCATCTTAAACATATTAAATATTGCTGGCTTTAGGGCAGTGTGAGTGGTCCCCCGGCACCTAATGCCAACAGTCCACAAGATTGGGGATGCTATTTGCGCTCTACATATGTGAAAGCAGAGCAACATTGTCTCTGTCATTTCCATGAGGATGACCATTGTGGAGATGAAAACCGGACAGCGGCACTAATAGTGCGGTAGCAATCTCGCAGGTCTGGCCTAGGCGCTTTATGCCTTTGCAGCTAGGCTGGTGGCAGTGGCAGAAGCCTAAAGGTCATCATTGTAATTCATTGCCACTTCTGACCGTTTGCAGACGTCATTAGGTGAGTTTCTCAAGGTCGAATGGCAACAATAAATATGAACTCCTATCCACAGCTGGGCATGCAATATTTTCTAGTCCTGCAAAGCATCATGCTCATGGCATACTTATCATCATCTGCTTGCCCAAATTGCTCCCTTCTGAGCCCCAAGCCAAAACTTCGTATGTCTGATAATCTGTAGAGTGTTGCCAACACTACACTAAACCCGCTGAGCTACAGTGTATTTTACTACTCGTTTCTACTATTTGTGCTCCCACGAATGTTAAGCCCTACACACTGCACCCCTTCCTGCTGCTAGGTGGCACCTTCTGCATTACCATTCCATGCTGTGTTCTGACCTAGCCAAGGTGCCCCCACTTACCTGGGTGCTCCCATTGTATTTAGAGATATTTGGTAGCCCGATTACACTTAGCCTGTGCTTATTACTTTCGAAAGTTTACTTACTAGCTTATTTCACAATACTTATCACAGTCTGCTTGTTAGCAGATTTTAGACTGTGACAGTAAATGATAAAGGGGGTAACATAATTTGAAAAGCTGTTCAACACTTGATATGAGAAGCATACCTCCATGGTTTAATAACTTAGTCCAGCTGAATTATAGTTTAGCAAAATTAGCTCTTACTCCTAATCATGAAGCCTCTGTGAAGGTTAGAATATTCACAGTACTCTGGTCTCATCTCAAATGGACTGCTGGTTTATATGTGGACATAGGGAAGTAGAGACAATGTAAGGAAGTACATGTGGAAGAAGAAAGTGAAAAGATGGGGCCGAAGAGTAGAGATGACTTGAAAAATATACAGATGGAGGATTCAATAAGGAGTTAGAAAACAGGAGTAAGTATCTAACAGAGTGAGAAATAGCAGAGGAAAGTGGTGTAAAGGGTAGAACAGGAATAACTGAGACACTGTGAATACCACTAGCCTGTCCACACACCTTAGTAATCCCTAATTCACTGTCTCATAGTTTCAGAATTGAAACATGTTCAATTCTAAGTATTCACAACAAAGTCTTTGTTTTACTCATTAATTTGATACAACTAACAAGCCTCAGCAAAGCTAGGTCTGGTTTTAGGCATAGGACATTGTTGTGTAATATAACAGGATGCAGGGGCATAAACTCCAAGAGGCAACCGAATACTGACCAAGCCACACATTATGTGAAGCAAATAATTATAGTTCATATGTTTAAGTTAGGGGTCCCCAAACTTTTCTGTAATAAGGGCTGCTTACTTTCAATGAAAATCATCTTGAGCTAGTAGTAGTGACTACATCAGACTACATTTTATTGGTGGCCACTGTTTGCAAAATTACTAGAAGTGATCAACTCAGCAAATCAAGCACTGTTGCCAGCAGTAATGTAAAAAAGTTAATAGAGTTAGTAATAAGTCTCCCCAATGCCACATGATTTGTCACTCCAATATCAGTTGTAAATATATTTTGGAAAATCAGCCATTTTTCACCAATCATCCGCTTATGATTTCTGAAAATATACACATTTACATCATGAATACACACTTCTCAATGTAGGTATGTCCATATTAATTCAACCAATGAAAAGATTGATATTTAGTAGGCTACACTGCTCATAGAAGAACAACTTACAGGTAGCTGGTGAGCTACCAGTAGCTCATGAGCTACTCGTTGCAGAAGCCTGGTTTTAAGTTCTGTCCCTTATTGCAGTGATCTCAACTTTTTGACTTCTGTGGACGACCACTTTATCATTACTGGAAAACGGTGACCCCCCCACTGAATCATTATTGGAATCCAGGGACCCCCACTGAGTAATTACTGGAATGCAGGGACCCCGATCTAAACATTCTTGAGATTTGAACATCAAAACAATATACAAAAAATAAAGAAAGTATTCCATCAAACACATACACAAATGAACACACATTTTATTTAATTTGCAAAAAAATATAAATATAAAAAAATTAATGGGCAGGTTGGAGCTATTCTAAATTCAACTGAAGTCACAAATCACCCATACTATATTCTGTTTGATGCACCTGCAATGCTCCCACACATCAATTTGCGGATATTAATTTCATTTCTAGCGTCCAATTTCAAAATCCTTGATATCTACGGTACATTTAAAAATGTTCAATTGTGCATTTTGCCACTTTATTTATGTACACTTTAATAATCTGTTAAGGGTATTTAATTTTCTAAGCAGGCATGGACCCCATGAGGAGGCTTCGCAGATCCCCAGGGGTCCCAGGACCATAGGTAGGGGACCACTGCTTTATTGGAAAGAATTCATAGATACCTTTTATGGCAACACTCCATTTTAGAGATATTATCCTGTCAGCACTACATATTTTGTATACATATTTGAATCAGAGAAGTATCAGTTCAACCTTTCACACATGTAGTTTTGACAAATGATTCTATTGGATGATAACTGGTTATTACCTGGGCTGAATACACTTGTATGTGGCAAAGAGGTAAAAACTATGAATTAAGTGTAAGCATTATGTGTCACCTGTACTTAGTTTGTTACATTGGACACCACAGGATGCTGAGGACCCTTATATATTGGGGTGCCTATGAGGTAATAGTTTTTTGAATCTACACAGATGCTTCTAATAACACATGGTAATTCGTTTTTATACTTGCTGAATGCACCACGGAAGCCTTTGCATCCACCTTGTATTTTGGTGTTGGACATTGCACATTTAGCCTGACCATTCAAGTAAGCATAGCCTCAATTTGACGTGGGCAAAGTCAAGTGCGAAGTGCAGATTTAGTGGGCATTATTTTACTATAGATCACTGTACGTATATCTTAAAGTCTTCTCACATTCTTCCCACAAGAAGAGCTAGATGCCTACTTGTTAGTGTGTATCTTGAATTTAATTTTGACCATGTGTCCTTTTATTCAGTTCTTTCATTCACAAAATGTAATAAAAGGAGCATGAAAATATATAGAAATTAGCATTATGAGCTCCAACTGATCAGATGGTGAAGCGCTGGTTCCAAATCACACTTAGAATATTTGTAATGCTTGTTAGCCAATTTTGCATTACACATGAGACTTCTAATGAGCTTTCCCAAGTGTCTATTTTCTCTGTTAATATTACCTACTCCACTGACTTTGGATTCCAGATGTGGCATGATATTCGTCGAAGGACACAGACAGCACAACATTAGGTGCCACAACAGGATTAGTGGAATCCACTATTTGTAGTGTCTGTGTGTTTAACATTCTTTGAAATAAATATAAAATGTGTGTGATTGGAAGGTATGCCACTTTAAATCTTTGTGTATCCCTAGTAATGTCAACATACTACTCACCATTAACCAAATTGTTTACTCAATTGATGCTTTGATTAAGTTAGCATTTTGAGTGTTATGTTAGTGTGAATATGAAAAGGAACACCCTTTATGTCTACCATTTCAGTAATTAATATGCACAGTTTGAACACTGAATACATTGTTTTATTAAAAGTCTCCCCATTTGCATGATCACAGTTTGAAGTGTCCTCTCCTCAACCAGGTATCCTTGTATAACTAAACCGGAATGGTGAATAGATTATCCCAATATGCAATGAATGCTCTTGTGCTGTTATGATAAAGTTCAAGATACGAAACCCCAACACAAGACCTAGCAAATGGCAATGTCAGCATATCTCTTCTGCATTTTTAGGCTAATAAAAAGGTAATCAGTACAAAATCAGAAGATGAAAACGGAAAGTGATACTCAACAACAGAATTTTTCAAAATTTCTTGGAAAAAAATGTACAACTTTATGGACCATCTAAAAAGCATTTTGATGAAAAAAAGTGGTCATCATTTCAGTGTCAGCATTCTACAGATGTTTATTTAGATTCATTTTTGACTTCAGTTGCTAAAGAAATTGAGGATGACTTAGTTACTGCTCTAAATAATTATAATGCAAGTACATTGCCAGCTGAGAACAATACTTTGTCACCATCCTATCTATCTATCTATCTATCTATCTATCTATCTATCTATCTATCTATCTATCTATCTATCTATCTATCTATCTATCTATCTATCTATCTAGCTAGCTAGCTAGCTAGCTAGCTAGCTAGCTAGCTAGCTACTACATACATATATATATTCACTAAGATAGATAGATAGATAGATAGATAGATAGATAGATAGATAGATAGATAGATAGATAGATAGATAGATAGATAGATAGATAGATAGATAGATATTCACTGAAAAAACAAAAGTTAAAGTAACATTATAGTTAGGTGAATATGTCAGTGACATATTGACATGAATGTTTTGAAATAAAAATAAACAGAAATTCACAAATTATATTTAGCAGAGATAACTATAACTTGTGCTGTCACTATGCACTGCTAATGATGCTCCTGACCTCACATATTACATCACTAATGACATTCTGTGACATCATTGATGACATCACTGATGACATTTCAAACGAGATCACTTGTGACATCTCAAATGACATTATTGATGGCATCACTGATGATATCACTGAGAACATCTCAAATGACATCATTGATGACATCACTGATGATTTCACCCAAACTTTGTTTTCCTGCATTTACATGTATACATTACTATGGCATTAGACATCTGACAGTAAGTACAAAACAGCTAAGGAGAAGATAGACATCATTTCTACCAACACAGAAACTACTCCCTTAGGTGTTAGAAGCAAGCATTATGCAACACTGACCCTATACCATACACTATAGACCAAGCATACTGCAAATTAACAATCAACCATAGATATATTAAAAAGTCTTATTGTACAATGTTTTCAATATATTCAGCTGTTTAGAGAAACAATACATAGTGAATGCCGATTCCAAAACAAATGTCCTACTAGGGACAGCTTTTATCTGCATAAAACCTCAGACACACACGAAACCTATCGAGAACAGAGTTCTGCAAATAGCATTTACTCTATAAAGAGAGTTGATTCAAACCGTAAATGTCTCATGAAAAATACACCATAGAGTATTCAAAAGAATCTACTAAGAACAGTATACATTCAATGCTCAGTTCTAAAAAAAGACACTACTTGCTGAAAAAACAAGCTCTGAATGTGCAAAAGGTCATACTACGTGCACCCTTCATACTGTTAAGAAATCTTTACAGATAGACCATCTTGTGAAGTATAAGAAGTAAACATACAAAGGTTAGTATCTGGTGCACATACTCTTCTATGTAAAGTATAAACTTTTATGATGATAGAATTATCTGTAATAACTCAAGAATGCTTACAAAAGTTAGTATCTACTGAGTAGAATCTTTCTCCTGTTCCGAGGTTTTTTAGCAGACCCAAAAGGTTGAGTGGAGCAAAATGAATACAGCTCAACTGTTGCTTCCCCACCAAGTTACTCTTTATTGCAAACATTTATAAAGTGCTCAATACCTCTACACATCTATGAGGCATTAGGAGCACATGTGCTTTGTAAACACATACAACCATTAGCTGGACCTAGGTTGTACAAAACCAGGTAGAAAAGTACTATTGTGGTCATATCCCACTATGTAAACTGTAAAACAAACTAGCACACTCATTAGATGATGTCCTCAGTGATGTCATCAATGAGATAATAGAACATGTCATGAGTGATATCACATTTGAGTTTAAAAGCAGTGGATGGTGGGGGCACAAGTCATAGTTAGTGCTGCGAACCATCACTTGTGAATTTCTGTTTTTTTTTGTTTAAAACATCAGCGTTGTCACTGAGAAATTCACCTAACTATAACGTTACTTTAACCTTTGTTTTTTTCAGTGAATTTCTATGGTTTTTTAAAAACCAAAAATAGATATTTGAATTGAAAACAGAAATTTTTATTACACCTAACTATAACATTACTTTAACCTTTTTTTCAGTGAATTTCTGGTTTTTTTTAAAGTCAGTTATTTAGGTGGGTGCATATATGGTAGAAAGATTTTGTAATAGTGTGCTCAGATATGATTTTGTAAAAAGAATATTTTTTTTTGTTGTAACATTACAGGGGATGGTTCATACTTTGCAAAATGTTCGTAAAATGTGTGTGAGAATTAAACCAATAAACATTAAAAAATTTAGGTCATGCTACTTTCATATGGATACATGATACCAGCAATCTATTTTAAGTTGCCATTACTCTGGCGAGAGCCTTGTGAGATGCTCGCAGGCTGATCGTGAGATTGTAGAGTTTTAAATTTCATTCTGATCTATTGCATTGAGTTCTTTATGAAGCTTTCTGTTATTATTTAATGGTAATCTATAACACAATAGTAAATAAAAGATATTTGGATATTTTCTTTTTGAAGTGATGACTTTCACAGGACTGAGATGCACAATACTCTGTGTGGACTCCGAGAGGGGCTGTACTTCCTGTTTATGCTCTCACAAGACACTTGCAACATCACATACTTAGAGCTAAGTTAATTACAGTGTTTTCCTGTAACTTTGTAAAAAGTAGAACATTAGACATATTGATTAAGTTAGAAAAGTGAGTTATGTATTGTTCTATTGAAGATATAGACGGACGTGTTCTTTTTTACAATCTTGTGAGATGCTTGGAGACTCTTGTGAGAGGTTCAGGAATGGAAACACACCCTAAGGAAAGACTGTGATTGGGCGTAAATAATATACTCTGATAAACACTGTTGCCAGTAAGACTCATTCCCACAGTAGCAAGTATGCATATTACAGTATATTCAAAGATCACCTTTTCCTCTCTACTGTTCATGAGCCTGCAGGACTCTCGCAAGATCGTAAATCTTTTTTGAAAATAGCAATTTACCATCTACTAATCACAGTACTTATTTGTTGCATACTTCCTCTCAAAAAAAGGACCACAACATGCATTCCTACTACTGGAGTGCATTCAGAACTCATCTACTGCTTTTTACTCGTGAAAGTCCTGTGAAATCATAAAAAAGAGTTAAAAACAATATTCATCTATTTTCTTCACAGTAGTTATCCCTTAGACACCCTCTGTCCAAATCAAGGGGGGCAGCATGCCTTTCTGCTGCCCCCTTATATGGCTTTTTTACTTCATTTCCACAACACCTCCAATTTTTCACAATAGACAGTATTGGCAGCCATTTAATTTCCAGCATTTCATCAGCCAGCCAAGTACTCACTTTCGTGAGACTCATGGGAGCCTCTGCCTCCTGCAACAGAATGAAGGCTAACAGGAAACATGGGCCTCTTAGCTAATCACAGGACTCTATTTTTTAATTTGCACTCTTGTGGGAGGCTTACAGGACTCTCACGAGCCCAACTGCCAAACTATATAATTATGTTTTACCCTTAATTTCTTAAAAAGTACTAAACACATTTACACGAAATCACAGAAAGCACAATCTGCAGACCAAGGTCTAGCTTCCTGCTGAATTTAGTATAATTCTGTTCAGCAGTTTTTGCATAGCCTTGTCCACAGAAGTTTATGGAAAATGCATGGGATTTTATGTTTTGGGACTCCTCTTTTTTCTTGACCCCGGCTAGGTGGATCACCCCGAAACGTTCCAGGAAGGTGTTGAGGTGGATGAACTTTTTGTTTGACGTTTTTGTGAAGATCTATCAAACAGGGCCAAACTTATTAACAAACCAAAAAACGCTCTTTTTTAATGGAAAGCAAGACCTAACTATAACTAACTACAGATTTAGTGGTCATTTTTTACTGCAGTGGCAGTCACCACTGGTGACAGCCACTAGGGTCATATATAACTCTGGGTAGTTCCCAAGTTTAGGTGGAGAGCAGCTCCAGTTAAGAGCACCCTACAATACCAGCGACACTTTGGATTTGCTTGCCTAAAATGTCTGTTTTTTCTCGCAACGTTTTTAAGCATAGGATTGGCACAGTGCCATCCAACCCAAGCTAAAATGCGACAAAGTGTTTTGCCATTTGTACGGCAAAATCTTTAAGCATAGGACTGGCCCAGTGCCATCCTTGCCGAAGTGTAAAATGACAAAAGCCTTTCATCACTCCAAGCACAGTATTACAGCTTTGGACTGATAAAATACCATTCAAATCAACCTGGAATGAGCAAAAGCAACCCCTGACACATGTTTTGATGTGTACATATGTATATATATATATATATATATATATATATATATATATATATATATATATATATATATACAAAATCCCAGCTGGGGCCGGTCACATTCACCTAGCGAGGTCGGTGCACCATGCGGGAAGCCAGGATCCATCCTAAATCCACAAACAGCTGAGTTATTTAGAACGGACAGCACAGCGCACTCCAGGAATAGGAATGTTTGAAAATGAAAGTTTTATTGGCAATGCGTTTCGATCAGGGCCACTTTTCTCACAGCCATTTTGGAAACCGTGCCCCACTCCCCTTAAAAACATTATACAACCAACAATAAAGTATGAAAACAGGCTTTCACATTCCCAGTGATTGAAGAAAAAAGATTGACGTCCCCATAAACAATATAACTTAGAATGGAAACAATATTAGAACATCTGATTCCAACATTTTTCAACAGTCATATTCATGGCATTATCAAAATAACAAAATAAGTAAAAATTAAATGCATAAATTCATAATCACAATTGCAATACTTTGAAAAATGTGCCTATGAATGGTAATAAATTGTGGCCAAGTGGTTCTTATCACACCATCATTAGCATGTGTTCTTAGCCACTGAGACTATATCATAATTAATGTAAATATGTAAATAACTCCAAAAAATACACCACATAAGGAATGGTAAACACCAGCCCTACTACACAAAAGAAAATAATCAATACCAGATTATATGTTCCCTCATACCTTCTGTACAGCTTCTTATTATGAAACCATTATTATTTAATCAACCAATGTGAACAAAAAGTTCCTCATCTGAATGTAACTCTACAGGAATGCGACTGTTCAGGTGGATAATGTATTCCGACTCCAAAATCCTGAGTTTCTTTTCCCTGTCTCCTCGTTTATTAAGGATGACCTTGTCAACACCATAAAAAGACAAATCATCAGTATCCCTGTTGTGAACCTGGGACCAATGTCTTGCCACAGGCTGGCTCTGGTCAGCATTTCTGATGGCCCACATCTGTTCTAATACCCTCTTCCGAACCGGAAAAATCATGCTCCCTACATACCATAAGCCACAAGGGCATACTAATACATAGACACAAAAATCACTTCTACAAATAATAAATTTGTTAATGTATCTGACTTTTCCAGTTATTAGGGAGCACATCTTAATATTTGTACTTATTCTACAAGCTTTGCAATGGCCACATTCATAGAAGCCATGTTGTTCTGTCAGCCACCTTTCCACATCCTTCCTAGGAGTCAAATTGCTGTGTACTAGCATGTCCCCAAGAAAGGTGCTTTTCTGTAAGTAACTGAAGGATTTGATGATAGGTCACTGCCAATCACTGGGTCAGATTTAACCAAATACAATGTTTACAAATCATCTTTATAATCAAATGTGATTTTACATTATAAGTAGTGATCAGATGAATTTGATTATACCCTTTCTTCTTTTTAGCTCTGGGAAACAGAAGTTCATCTCTAGTACTCAATTTTACCTTCCCCTTGCCATCATGCAGAACCTTCCCACGGTAACCTCTCATCCGAAATCTATCCTGCATCTTGCGTTCTTCTTCCTGGTACGTGTGAAGGTTACTACAGTTACGCTTTGCTCTATGGAGTTCCCCATAGGGTATTCCCTATGGGGAACTCCATATGCTCAAGCTGGGTGGGATGATTACTTTGGCCATGCAAAATGCTATTGCCAGCTGTAGGCTTCCGATACAAGGAGGTATGTATCTCTCCCTTTTCAATCTGGATAAATATTTCCAAAAACTCCATTGCCTTGTCATCTATCTTATACATAAATGCCAAATTTAAATCATCTGTGGAAATATGTGTGAAAAAGTCAAGAAAGATTTCTCTGGTACCATCCCAAATGAATAAATCATCAATATACCTAGTAAACAGAACTATATGTTTTGTCCAGAGTTCGTTGGCATCAGTCCAAATAATCTCTTCTTCCCTCCAACCCATGAAAATGCAGGCAAAACTTGGGGAAAAGCCCCTGCGCATTACAGTTCTGACCCTTTGTCAGAACCATGTCTCATTAAACACAAATGTTATTTTCAAGGCAATACCTGAGCATTTCAAAAAGCATCATAGAGTGATCATAGACATGTATTGACTTGTCTCTAAAGAAATGCTTGCATGCAAAAATACCTTGCTCATGGCTGACACTTGTATTAAGGTATAGCAACATCTATTAACCAACTGATAAGTATCTAGTCAACGAATCCTGCTGATCTTAGAAATAAAGTCAGTACTGTCTCGACAATAGGAGGGTAAGCTAAAAACATAAGGCAACAAATAGTAATTAAAATAAATGGACGTAGGCTCAAGCAGGCTAGTATTTGCAGGTACTATAGGCCTAACTGGCGGATTGTGTCTATCTTCACATATGTTAGGAAGAAAATAAAAAAAGGAGCTTCTGGTTTCTTAACATACAAAAATTGATATTCCTCATCTCCCCAAAGACCACTATCACTTCATCCTTCAAGCAACGTATGATACTTTACAATGGAGTGTTTGTATGCCTCATATGTTGTTAACTCATAATCTCCTGATCTCATCAAGTGTCTCTCAGCTTCATCAACATATTTCAGATATTTGCAGACGATGTCAGCCAGTGGTGTCATGTAGGTGTTGAAGAAGGTGGGTGTGAGAAACTGGGGCTGATTGCAGAGGCCCCCTAACTTTTTGCCCCCATTTTCCACTTTATGCTGGTGTTTTCCTGACTCTGATGGTGCCCTGGGTACTGCTAACCAGTCCCAGGGCCTGTGCTCTGTGTAAAATGGATATGCAAATTAGGCTAATTATAATTGGCTAAGTTAACCTACCTATAAGTCCCTAGTATATGGTAGGGCATGTAGGTTTAGGGACCACAGCATAGGTGGTGCACACCTAGGTGCATTGCTGAGGTGCCCAGTGTCATTTTAAAAGCAAGCCTGCCTTGCTGGCTGCTTTTAAATTAAAGTTATATGCAAATTCGACTTTGGAATTAAAGGTACTTCCAAAGTCTTAAACTACCTTATTTTTACATATAAGTCACCCCTAAGGTGTGCCCTATGTGCCCCTAGGGCAGGGTGCCATGTAACTATAAGCAGGGATTTTATAAAAATAGATTTATAAGCCCTGGTGAGGTAAAAACAGCCAAATTCGTTTTTCCCTCATTGAAGTAAATGGCCTTCATAGGCTAGAATGGGCAGACTTTATTTTAAATTTTAAAGTCTCCTTAAATGTTACATACCAAGAATTTGGTATCAAATTGATTGTTATAATAAATCCCACAACTTCCAGTTGTTGGATTTAATATAACTAGTGCAGGTAAAAAGTTTAGACTTTACCTAAAAAGTTGCCAATTTCAGCTCTGCATTGTTTTTGCTGCTGTGCTCTGATTGGCCAGCCTGCAGCAGCTTCTGCCAGGCTACTTTAATGAGGTGTGAAGTGGCCTGACTTCACACAAAGGAATGTGCTTGGGGGAGAGAATCTCCCCTCAGCAGATGGTGAGGCAGGAAGGGGGAGGGCTGCCAAACTGGTCTTCAAAGGCAGAGAAGGACATCTGGAGCACCCAGCAACACCCCCACATCCTGCAACCCCAGACAGCTAGGTGCCCCCTTGATTAGATTAGGAGAGGGCAGGAGAGGGGTGTGTTTATGATTTTTAGCCACACCAGTGGGTGGGCTCAGCCAGATCTCTCCTCCAAAAATCAGATTCATCCATTTTGGATTTTTAGAGACTGTTGCCTTCTGGGATGGATTTTTGCCACACTTCCCAGGAAGTGGTCATCACAGGGGGACGACCCTGTCCCTGATTGGAGAACCAGGGCCCCCCTGCTTTTCACCCAGGAGCAAGGATAAAACTGGCAGACCTGCACCCACGCCTCAGATCCCCTCCAGAATTCAACAAGAAAGGAACTAAAGAAGAAGAAGGACTGCCCTGCTGGACCCCTGGCCTGCACCTGGACCCTGCACTCAGAAGGACTGCACCAGCTGCACACTTGGGCTTCACCACAAGAAGGACTTTGCCTGGCTTCAACTGGTTCAAGGAGGGACTCCCTGTTTGCTACAGGTGAAAAATTGCTAACCAGAGTCCCCTGCACCAACTCCTGAAAGAAGCGACCAGCTGACCACTGCCCAGTGGCCAAAAAGGAGTTTGCGCCAGGTGCATTCTGGGAGTTGAAGTCCGCACCCCCAAGGACCATCACAGAACTTCTGGACCCTTGGGGTGAGCTGTGGACCCCAAAAGAACCTTAAAAGAACATCTGGGTGAAGCCCCAGAAGTTTGGAAAAGATTGGAGAATTTTTGAAAAAAAGCTCCATAAAGTGACCGACCCGACGCGGAAATTCTAGCCGGCTTGCCTCAACCGCGACCCGGCCTGACTTCGTGGTTCGTCCCGGTAAAGAAAAACATCCAAAAAAGAGACTAAGTCCGAACGTAAAAAGTTGACCGGGACCTCCCAGCCATCGTATCCGAGAAGGGCTCCATGGACGTCGGATCAAGATCCAGGTTTACCCCGGTCGAAGGATTTTCATCTTGAAAAAACGACTAAGTCCGAAGGTAAAAATCACCACCGAGGAAACCGACTTCGCGTATCCGGACAAGGGCTCCAGGAGGTCGGATTCAACTGGCAGGTTCGTCCCGGTGAAGAAAAACTTCAAAATAAAGACTAAGTCAGAAGGTAACTTTTTAACCGAGGCCTCCCGCGACTTGTAGCCGAGCAGGGCTCCATCGCGGTCGGCCTGAAAGTTTGACTTTGCCCCGGTCCTGGTGCAACCAGATGACCCGATTGGCGCTTTTTGTTTCTAAGCGCTAGAAAATAATAATACTTTAAAAATTCATATCTCCGGTTCCCCTGAACCGATTTTAATCGTTTTTGTGTCATTTTAAAGATAAAAATATAAGCTATTTTTATAAATTGGTTTTGGATTTTTAAACTGTTTCCTGTGTTTTATTTAATTACTGTTTTGTGATATTTGAATGCTTTACACTTTGTCTCCTAAGTTAAGCCTTGACGCTCGATGCTAAGCTACCAAGGGTAGAGCTGGGATTAATTTACTGAGACCTAACTGTACTTTTGTGGAGGTTTGTGGCTTGTTGCTAGGTGTAGGTACCTACCTGCCCTATCAATAACCCATTTTCCAACAGTGGGGCTGAGTGAGGACCCCTAGGGGACACCGCAGATGATGTTCTTGGGCTCTGAGGTAAAAGTGAGTAGGCAGATTCTTTGGGTGTGTCCTGTAAGGAAGGCGTGGATCCACTTGAGGGCGATGCTCCAGATTCCGATGTGATGGAGTCTGGTGATGAGAGTGTGATGGAAGACAGTGTTGAACGCTGCTGAGAGGTCGAGGAGGATTAGGGCTACTTTTTCTTTGCGTTCGAGGATGGCTCTGATTTCATCCACAGTGGCGATCAAGGTGGTCTCAGTGCAGTGGTTGGCATGAAAACTGGTTGGGGAGGTGTCCAGTAGATTGTGTTCTTCCAGGTGTTCAGAGAGTTGTCGGTTGATGGCTCTTTCCAGAACTTTTGTGTGGAAGGTAGCAGTAAGATCAGGCAGTAGGTCTTGAGCTTGCTTAGGCCAGTGGACTTTTTTTTAGGAGTGGTTTTACTTCTGCATGGTTTCAAGTGTCAGGAATGGTGGCCATTGTGATGGAGGCAATGTGGATGGGAGTGAGGGTGCTGCTGATCTCCCTCTGTCCCAGGTTGAAGATGTAATGGGGGAATGGGTAATTTGGTGATCCATAACAGGTCACCCTCATGAAGGCTGTGGTTACTTGAGTCAATAGTGGCTTCCAGTCAGTGATTAAGTGGCTGAGGGTGGCATCTCTAGGTGGTCAATGCTGGAGGGTTGAGGGTCAAAGTTGCTGTAGATGGCTGTAATTTTGTCATGGAAGTAGTCTGCCAGTGTGTTGCAGCGGGCCTGAGAGGATTGGATTGTGATCATGGTGGCTCCGGGTCGGGACAATTCTCTGATGATGCTGAAGAGCTCCTTGGAGTGGTTGTTGTTTTTCTCAATGCAGCTGATCAAGGCATCCTTTTTTGCTACCCTGAGTTGGTGATGATATTTGTTGAGGGCTGCTTTGAAGGTGGTGCAGTCCACTACGTTTTTGCGTATGCATCATGTTCTTCCTAGTTATTTGCATTCTCTCTTCAGTGGGTGGAGTTTGGGTGTGAACCAGGTGGCGGGCTTGCTGGATCTTCTGGTGTTGGAGTTCCTTTTGGGGACTGCCTTATTGGTGAAGTTGAGGATCCGTTCAGAGAGGTTGCAGGTGTCTTGCTCAAGTCTGCCGGAGGGGTTGTGTCTGTTGGAGTTGACAGCGGTGGTCCATTTGGTCTTAGTGATCTTTCCCCACCTGCAGTGAGTGCGGACAGTGTGTGCGGTGGACGGTTCCACTGTGCTTGTTATGGCGAAGTGTACAATGTGGTGGTCAGTCCATGTTAGCTCCGTCATGCGGGCTGTGAAAATATGGATCCAGGGTATGTCCTGCGCTATGCGTATGGCTGGTGACTACTTGTTTGAGTCCGATTTTGCTTAAGTTGTAGATTTTGCAGTTGTTGGGGTCGTCAAGATGGAAACTGAGGACCGCCAGGAAACGTAGTGTCTAGAGTCAATGGCCAGGGGAGAGATGAACTAGGTGATGGCCTTGCAGAAGGTGGGGCAGGGGCCAGTAGGCAAGGGTTCCTCTGATGGTGGTTCTGGCATCAGTTTGGATTAGGAAGTTAAGGTTTTTCATGATGGGAGATCTGTTGTCCTCAATGGTGGTGTTTAGGAAGTTACCCTTGTGGATGATGGTGATGCCTCCTCAATGCTTTTGTGGCTGTCTCTGTGAATCAGCTTGTACCCTTTAGGGGTTGTGCAGGTGATATTTGGGCTGATGCAGGGGTGACCCAGGTCTCGATGATGAACATCAGGTCCGAGTTGAGAGTGGTTAAGGTATCCATATTTCCGTGTATGTGTTTGCTGAGGAATCTGGCATTGATCAGTAGGCAGTGGAGTTGTTCCTTGGGATAGGAGGACAGTGGCCTGGGTCCGGTGGAAGCTTCAGTGTTGCAGGTGAAACGGTCCAGGGGGGTGCTCTGCAGCAGTTGTCTTGAATCCTGGGAGCCCAGGTCCTGGAGTTCGGAGGCTGAGTTTTAGTGGAATGTGGGAGAACCAGGGTTCTTAGTACTGGGCGCGGTCCAGGCAGAGACGGGTGCTGCGGCCTCCATTAAGTAGGTCCATGGGAGTGTGGGGTGTGGTGGGTGGGGTTTCTGGCAGCGGGGTGGGAAAAATCAGTGGAGAAACAGCGGGGTGATGCGGAGGCTGAACGAGGGGAGACGAAGTGGGCTAAGGAATACAAACGCCAAAAATATGTGGCTACAAAGGATACACAAACTATTAATATAAGGCAACAGAAGAATACAAAGCAGCAGAAGAGTACAAAAATGACCAAAGTGCGTCTAGCACAGAATACCAAAACTACCAGGAAAGGCTACAGCTACAAATAAGGCTGATAATAAGGTTGCCTATAAGCCTGACAGTTGCACTTTCAGCAAGAATGCTGAGGCGCTTTACCAGAGCTCAGGAGGCGCCTTACCAGAGTTCAGGAAGGGGGCATTCCATGACCCATTTATATGGTAGTTGAGAATACCCATTCTATAATGTTTATTAATACTGTATATCTTTAATATGTGGCAGAGAAACACCATTCAACAAAAAATTGTTTGTGAGAAGGTGGGGGAATGTCAACGAATATTAAAGTAAATATGAAAAATTCACAGGTGGTTTGGTGATTCCAAGTAATGAACTGCTAATGAAGGTCAAGCTTTCAATTCCTTGTGCAGTTAATCCTGCTACAGTGCATGTGTATGGAGAATGTTGTAGTGCGCATTACAAGAGCCTTTGTTCTTTTCTTTTGCTGAAGGCAAGGCAAGTTATTCATGGTTCATTTTCGTGGAGTGAAATGCCGTTTTAATGCAATACTGTAAGAGAGTATGCCACTTGGGGCCTTTATATACAGCGTAACCTTGGAGATTGGAAAATAGGATGTCTTTCTTTTATAATACTGGCTGTTCCACCAGGATCAGTTTTCACCAAGTTCAAAGAACATTGCACGATTTAAGAATACATTTAAAACCAACATTATGCAAGAGAAACTAAAAATGTTTGCAAAGATGGTACACACTCTAAATAAGGGAACCTTGTCATCAGTAGAACTCGTGCAAACATTCACCAGTATTTTAGCAGAGTAACACAACAACCTTCATGACAACGATAGAAAAACATGGAAACAGTGTAGATGTATTAAAGACGCTCGGCGCAGTGCGCCTGGTCATTTGAGACCTGTGTATGAGGTGTGACAAAGGAGACGGGAAAACAAAATGTTTCTTTTTTCTGTGTAACCCCTGGCAGGCTTGAAACTGGCCCTAAACGATCAATTATCACCAAGTTAACAGAAACCTGCGGGTTTTCAGAATACATTTATAACCAACTTTATGTAAGATTAAAAGTGTTTTTGAAAATAATACATAATTTTAGATAACAGCATCTTTGAATGTCTCATTGGGCCCAGTGGGGATCAAACTGTGCCCTACTGTTCCATGTACACATATTCCAAAATCCTAAGCAATGAACCGCAGCAGCTCCCATCAAAGAGATAGCCGCGTGCAATGCGCGTTCCGCTTACACCATGAATATTGAGTGATTGTTTACGTACAGATCAGCATCAGCTTTCTGATTTTATTGCTACGCATGCCAGACCATTCTGATATCGCTGCCAGACATATCTGTTGCATAGCATAATAAGCACTGGCAAAGCCAACAGGTCTCACATATGCAAGAGCTATTGAGGTTGCTGTTCAGCATGGCTAAATGTTATTGGTGTAGAGAAGAGTGGTGTGGAGTGTTGTCCAGTGAAATGGTAAAGAGTGAGGTAGTGTTGTAGAGTGGAGAGGTATAGAGGGCCGTGTAATGGAGCAGCATATACTGGAGTCATGTAGTGTGGCAAAGAGTGGATTAGAGTGGAGTACAATAGAGTAGACTGGTGAAGAGTGGATTAGCATAGAGTGTTGCAGAGTATAGTGACATAGAGTGCAGTGGTGTAGAGCACAGTGGTGTAGAGTGTATGAACATAGATTAGTGCTGCATAGCAGAGTGCAGTGGTGCAGAGAGAATCGGTGCAGAATGGAGTGGTGCGAAGTGGAGTAGAGTGCAGTGCCGTAGAGTGCAGTGGTGCAGAGTAGAGTGCCACAGAGTACAGTGGTGTAGAGTGGTGCAGAGTAGAGTGGCATAGAGTGGTGCAGAGTAGAATATAGTACTGTAGAGTACAGTGGCATAGGGTGCAGTGGCGTAGAGTGGAGTGCTGCAGACTGCAGTGGCGTAGAGTGCAGAGATGTACAGTATAGTGTCATGGAGTGCACTGGCATAGAATGCAGCAGCGCAGAGTTCAGTGGCGTAGAGTGCAGTGTTGCAGAGTGGAGTAGATTGGCTTTGCATAGAGTGCATAGGTGCAGTGGCATAGAGTGTGGTGATATAGAGTGCAGTTGTGTAGAGTGTACTGGCATGGGGTGCAATGGCATAGAGTGGAGTGGCTCAGAGTGGAGTAGAGTGGCATAGAGTTCAGTGGTGTAGAGTAGATTGTTTCAGAGTAGAGTGCAGTAGTGTAGAGTGGAGTGGTGCAGGGTAGATTCCAGTGACGTCGGGTAAAGTGTACTGCGGCAGATTAAATTGGTGTAGAGTGCAGTGGTATTGATTGCATTGGTGCAGAGTATATTAGAGTGGCTACAGTGGATTGACATAGAGTGCAGAGGCGCAGAGTACAATGTTGCAGAGTGGCGTAGAGTGGAGTTGTGCAGAGTAGATTGGAGTGGTGTAGTATGCAGTGGCGAAGAGTGCAGTTGTGAACAGTAGAGTGGCATAGAGTACATTGGCATAAAGTGGAGCAGATAGACATAGAGTGAATTGGTGTAGAGTGCAGTAGCTTAGAATGGGGTGGTGCAGCAGGATGCAGAGTCCAGTGGTGCAGAGTAGTGTAAAGTGGAGTAGTGCAGAGTTGAGTGTCGTAGAGTGAAGTAGAGGATGAATGGTGTGGTATCACACTGCCACTACAGGCAACACTTTTTCAGTTGAAATGACCGTTTCATTTGCAGATATACAGTTTTACTAATAAAACTATACAGCTCACAAACGATAATGTGAGGAAATGGCATCGCCTAGTGTACTGATTTGTTTTGATCATATTAAAGTGTTAGCTTCCAACACACTACTGAGTTAACATAAAATGTGCTTCATTTGTGCGTTCATAATTCTGATCTGTTATGAAATAGTTCAACAGTTCATTTAAATGTTGTGTTCTTGGAAAAAACACCCTTTCCTACTCCCGGTATCCAACAAGATTGTCACATAAATCATCTCACTTTGAAGTCAGAGAAAGAAAAGTAAACACCAAGCTTCCTCAGAAGACAGAGTCTGATGTTAAACCCCTGTCTTTGAATGCACTGCAAATGTGTTGGGATGAGAACAATATTTACAGGCCTATTTACAGAAAGAAGCACTCATGGAAGAATACAAGGTGTGTTGGTGTGAAAAGTCTTGGCACCTTGAGAGGGACAAACTCACCCTGGACAGTCTAAAACAAATAAAGCCAGCAAATAGAAAGTCAGGGAATGTGAGTCACAAACTACAAAGCCAATGGTAAGAAAAGGGTGGAATGAATTCCCACAGAAGCTTTATGAATGTCCCCAAGATGTCTTTAGCAAACCAGACAGCTGCACTACACAGTAGGCTTCGACCTAAAAATGACCGTGTTTGCTAGAACTGCAGGTGGGGTGACATAGAGAGTGTCTGGTGGCTCTTTTAGAATGGTCATCTAGAGAGGAATGGTGGGGAGGTCAGGGGGGCACAGTGCAGCTGCCCTTCTCAACTGTGCGATTTTAAAGCATCCATGAGGATGTCATGCGGTCTGAGTGGTGCAATTTATTTTATTTAATAGATATCACATTTAATTATGGGGAATGTCTATTTCTGAGTTGTCACTCTTTTAACGTAAATATCTACAAAATGCTAGGGGCTGATCTATGATGTGATAAACCGCCCATCGAGCCTGTGCTTGAAAAGAAACCACCCAAGCAAAACAATTGCTTAAGATGGCTGACCCAAAGCTGCCTTCTGGATGTTATATGGTGTGCACTGTGTGATGTGTGTGTATTTTGTGATGGCAAGATGTCTTGCGAGACCGCTAAAGCTGTCTGTAAGCAAACCTAATAAATGCAAATTAAAGTTTTTATTTAGCATGTAAACCTCCTGCTCACACCACAAATATTATCTAGCAAGGGCTCTAAAGAACAATGTATCATGCGATTTGCCCTAGATCACAATAACCAGTCAAGTATGAACACAAAGATGAGAAGCCGGACTTTTTTCCGCAATCGGACAATTAGCAATAAGGAGGGATCACTAACTTTTAGTGCGCCAGCTGGGTTTTTCCACAGGTAACCCAAATTTGTGCAATATCTTTCTCTGCATAACATGAGATGGATGTAATTGGTATCTGAATTTAAACTTCTCCTGGCAAACAGAAACATAAAAACGTGGATTCATATCTGTTAAATTCCAAAACACCGAGTTCAATTTTCGTAAAAGGTTGCAACATTATTTGTTTTAATTGTTGTTCTCAATAGTGGAATTGCCATTTGAACTTTTCTCACCTTTATAGCTCCAAACCTTATTTCGGAATTCCATATTAAGGCGACGCAATTTTAGCAAACTGGAATAGTGGTTTTAGGTGTAGTTTTCCGCATCACTTTGAAGGCAAAGTGGTGCCCCCATTGTGGTTATAACACGACTCTGTTTCACAATAAGTGTTTTTCTGTCTTCTCAAATGTTCAAATGACATTATTTGAAAAACGTAATTGTACAACGAGCAAGAGGACAGATCACTAGGGCCTCCATGTTTGCTCACCTTCCATGCTCGGAAGTGTTCCCAGCCATGCTCGCTCAGCACACTGCCCTGCGCATTACACTAGAACATCGTAAAATTAAACTTACTGCAATCATACCTACTGCATGACTCTAGCCATTACACGTCACACTCGGACCACTACATTCATTGCCATGACACTGAAACAATCGCAGTCACTGTCAACATATTCTCACCATTGCAGTCATCATTGTTGCACGCATCACAATCATACTTGCCACGGCGATCTTACACACACACGCCACCACACTCACTACCATCATACTCACACCGTCAGAGTCAGCTGTTGCACTTGCCTCATCAGCCTCACTAGCTCACACCATCATTAGCTCACAATTACACTATCACATTCACACTATCACACTCACAGGTATCATGGTAATATCCAATGAGTTCAACGCTCTACTTAGATGGGTAAATTAGGTACCATAAACTTGTTAATAGTAGTGGCTAATATTTACAGCACCTCGGAACAGCACTGTCTTATGACACTTTATATAACAACAGGTTACTGTCAAAATATTGTGAATAATTTACATAACAAAGTACAAAATACGTCCCATGGATTCCACAGAGTTAGAGAGTGATCTCTGAGATGCAGCTTCCGGTACTCTGCCTTTGTTGCATGAGTGATGTGGGCAAGGTATCCTGAACAACATAGCATCCAGGATTATTTTTGCCACCCACTTTTTTTTTTTTTTAAATATCTTTATTGGTTCTGTACACATAAAAACAAGAAACAATGACTGATTACTTCAATGTCATAGTTAGACATAAGGATCTAAAATAGGTTCTGTCGTAAGAACATCTCAGTCCTAAAAGACAGAAAGACATGGTTCGTATGCATGGGAGGGCTATCTTTACATTTGAGCCAGAGACAAGTTCCATCAGTTTTAAAGTATTATATATTCACACGTGTCTAACCATAGAGTCTAACCATAGACACAAAGAGATCCAGTTCCTGGCTTGTTAGAACATTACAGGAGGAGACAATAAGGCCAAGATTTAAGAGGGCCTGGTGCTATTTCAACAACACATTAGCGTAATTTTGTATGCTAATTTGGTGTTCGATGGCCAAAAACGCTGCGTCATATTTACAAAGTGGGGCAATGCATGCATCAGGTATAAAGAATGCAAAGGGGGCATTCCCCTGTTAAGGGAGCCGAAAAAATGGCCCAAAGAAATTTAAGAGATTTCTTTGCATCATTTTCTTCTGCACTTTTAAAGCCTGCTCTGAACAGGCATTAAAAGGAGGCTCCCATTGGATACAATGGGCCTCTGGGTGCTTTGCAGGATTAGCGTAAACATTTTTTATGCTAATCCTGCAAAGCACCGAACTGATAACGCATCCCGTCTTAAATAATTAATTAGCCTGGGACTCGTTTTAGGCCAATTAATTTTTTGGCCCTGATTGAAGACACCTTAGGAAGAGACAACTAATCAACATAGCAATCAATAGATCAATAAACTCATCAATATTCACTATAACAAATCAATTCAATTTGGATAATGGCATAAGAAAGAGTCAAGCAACACTAAGGCCTCTCAGTCATGAAATAACCACACAATATTTCGTAATATTCATGATATTTATTCCCTATTGATCACACTCTACTAGCAAGTTTATTAGTCTCAAAACCAGAAAACACATCAACACTGTTATAATATGACAACATGAATAAGATTTCATCAAAGCAAAAGTCATAAACATTAGAACAAAGCATGACGTCAACATGGGTTATTCTCAGCAGAGTATCATTAGCGCATTATTCAACAAAGCATAGATTCAGTCATTTGTCTATTTGCGTCCGTTTAGTGAATTCCTTAACTAACCTCGAATTAGCATTAGCATGTTGGGCTTCATACAAAACAATTTTAACCACACAAATTTAGAAAACATCTATATATGGTCTCTATCAAAAGAAGCAGTTGGTACCTAGAAAGAAAAGGCAAACAGACAATTACAATTTCATCATCCTATAGTTACCCTCCGTAATGGGTCAGCATACAGATTCCGCCTTCGTCCTCAGGACAGCAGTTGATTCGCCATCAGCCAGGAAACATAGTAAAGTTCAGCAAGACGGGTAATAAGGGACACTTCCCTCATAAGGAGGAAAAGTAAGTATCAGGTAAGGAATGAGCTGAGGATGGTTAAAGTATCAGAAGATTAAACGGCACAGTCTCAAAGAATAATGACAAAGTATAGCTTAAGACAGAATAATGGCTAATAATGGCTCGGTGGAATGGCAAGGAATGGTGAAGAATGGCTGATTTCTCCTCGGGTCATGCGGTTATATTAAAATTGTCGAACAAGTCTCTAATTTCCAATTGGTCAATATTTGGTGCATCATTATCTCCATCCAATAGTCCAACGGTCACCCCATTAGAGTCTTCCACTTTTGACAGTTCTCACGCAGCCCATTGGTTCCTGGGTTTGACGCCTCCAACAGGTAGAATGTCAGGTGAGGAATAAGTGACATATGTTACTCAAGTCAGTAGTCCCATTGTCTTCCCTAGTCTAAATGACCTTGTACCTGTTGCGAATTACACTGTTGCGCTCCACAAGAATGTCTCCTTGAGCAAGTCGGGTTCTCATGAGAAAATTTACTACGGTTACACACACATCTTCTAGCTTCTGGAAAAGTACGGCTACATGTCCTTCAGCAAGTCAGCACATTGCACATTAGAAAAACACATTGAATATGAAACCGGCCAGCTAGGCCCCGACTCATGCTAACTAAGGCCTAGTGATTGATTAGCAATTCTAATACATAATACCTAACCTTAATACAGAAAAATCATACATTAGTACATTAGTAATCCATCATTAGTCAATTTCATTAATCATCTAATACAATGGTGGCCACTCCCCGTGGGCACATTTCAAACACACGTTTAGTAAAAGCACATTAATACATTTTCTATGCGGCATCATTAGGCATTAATTCGTAAACATTTTATGTTAATTTTGATTATAAAATTACTCTCCAACAGAACTAGCGTACAAAAATTCTGACGCTAGTTCCCTAACTTCCGCCATGGTGTGCTTTATATTAAATACAGCGCACACATGGTAGTTTTAGAGAGGTGCTAATGGGCACAAGACAATTGGCGCTGCAGTAGGTGAAGCACCACTTTTCATAAATATGCCCCTAAATGCGCTGGTGCTTCCACTCCGTGGAACCATGTAAATTACAGATGGGTGAAATGCCAAGCCCCCTTTCTGATGTGCATACCTCTTTCATGCATATGAAGTGTGAATAAACAAAAGAAAAGCATGCTATGTCATCTTTCAATGCCCAACCAACAACTCAAATATTCGTCAGGAAAACACATTATGCAAAGAATGCATATTACGTCTAGGGCCATTAGTCTTCCATTAATCACTCTTAGGGCAATTTATGCTCTGTACAGCTAGAGGCGAAGGGATACTTATCGCAGCCTAATGTTGATGCTTGTAATGCTTGTAATGTAAGATGCTTTGCGGTTGAGCGTGCACAACAGCAACTGTAACCACGGGTCTTAACATTCCCATTGTTTTTTGCTTATGTGCGTTCTGAGGTAGGATTGCTCTTTTCTTCTGATGTTGTTGGCAAGTGTTCACCTCCTTCTCTCTACTTGCGTCTGCTTTAAAGTAAAATGTGTCTACTGCAGGTATTCTCATGTGCAAGATAAACTCCCTTCTCCCAGGTCTAGGTCATGCTTTTGCAAGTGGGGTTGCTCCCGGCCCTGGCAGGAATATCTGTCATTGGGTCAAATATCTTCCAACCAACGTTCTCACACTCAAGTGTTAACCACACCATTGTGCGTGCATGTTTATTTACAGTTGTATAGTCTGTAACTGAATATGTGCTTGCTTGTGTAAGATCTGTTTGTTTTTGATCCTCCATGTGTGGCTTTATGAGTTCGGGTGAGTGTGTGAGCGTAAGCGTTTCCTGTGTGCCCATTGGTGACTACATGTGAGCATTTGACACTTGTTGATAATGAGTCTTTTTATTTGCACGTGGGCTACCTATATGTATAATGTCTGGTTTGCTACAAAATTCATGTGGTTTGTGTGTGCTGTGCATACAAGTGCCAGTAAGTTGTGTTTTTAGGTGCAAGCACCGCACAAAGACCAGATCTATTGGCGTTGGCAATGCTTGTCTTTATATGTGTTGTGGTGTGGCTCTTTCATATTGGGTTGTGTGAGAAATCCGGGCCCTTGAGTCCGAGGACAATCAGAGTTACTGTGCCCCAATTATGTCAACTGTGTTCTTTCACTTGTGGTGTCCCTTGCTTCTGCACTGTGGATATTTAAAATGGGGACTGAGTGCCCCTCGTAGCACTTGACTCAGAGAGTAGCAATGCAGAGCATTCTATGGCTTACTCAGGAAGATGCTGTAGACTAGAATCTCAGATAGCAAGATTCAACAAATAACATTTAATAAATGTCAAGTAAGTGACTTTTTCTTTACAAATACAAAATTATTACTATGCACAAATTACAAGTATTACCAAAATGGAATGAAGGAAAACTGTGGGAACACCGGTTTCAATACCTTACTCAGGGGTTATATAACTGTGCTGCGGAAGCAGGTGGGGCTTGTTTCTTTACCACCTGCTTGGCATGTGAAGAGGGGGAGAATGAGAGGGCAAAGGTGCTCCTTACTCTTATGGTGGGTCGCAGCTTCCACAGTGCCACTGGCACAGACCAGTGTGCTCCCCTAGCTCCAAGGCCAGGCTTTCCCATGTCCCTCACCTCCGAAGGGTACATTAAAAAAATATAATGCTATACAGTGGGGGGGACCCAACAGTCCATAGGCTCATCAGATTAAAAAAATCCAGCTGGAATATTTCAGAGCAGCAGATGTCCTGACTCCTTTCCCACAGCTGTCCACACCAGCTAGCTTTATTTTTAAAAGGAAGGCACTGACAGCCGCATTTCAAATCTATTTTTAACAGAAGTTTAAAATGGTGGCTCTCCAAAAAGGGACAGTTATTCAAAGAAGAGGTCCAGAAACCAGAAATTTGAAAGCAGAAAACCTGGGGGTTTTCATGGGTCACAATCTGGCTCTTCACGTCGCGGTGGGACCCACTCGGCCTTCGGACGACATTTCGCTGCCGCTACATTTTACTGACCGCTTGGGATAAACTACCAAACACTAATAGCCTGACAAAGCAGCAGGACCCAAACTACAGCAGAGAAAGGAGACTTCTCCCTGTTTTCTTACCACTGAGCACCTGTTATTGTTCAAGTCCCTATTATGCAGTGCTTCCATTGATCCAAGCTTCCCTAACTACTTGCTGTCCTCATGACCTTGTTCATGTTCTCGGTGGAGACTGGGACGACTATAGCGCTTTTCTTGAACTGATCTATCCATTCTCTGCATGTCCATTGTCATTGAGATCCTTCTTCGTATTATCCTGTTCTTGTAATGTTTCGGCACCAAACTATACTCTTTGTTAAAAGCCTAATAAAGAGATTCTGAGTAGAAGAATCTGGTTCCTGAGGGACTCAATTGAACACCATATCTAGGAAGTTTTATGTTAATGTTTACGTTCTTGTTTTGTCATTTTTTAATTAATTCAAAAATCTACAAATACATTTGTTCACTATGGTCAATATGATCCTTCGGGTATGCTCAGAGGGTCTTGGGTATTTGCTGACGTGTTTGAGCCCCTATGCTCAGCAAAGGATGCTCCAAAATAGTCTCTTTCCAGTTTTAGCCTTAAAATGACTATTCCCCAAGATGCCTAACTAGCATGGGTGCTTAAAAAGTTGCTGAGACGACCTGTGTCTAAACACTACTGTCTGCTGGGGTGAGGAGGGGTCCAAGGTCAGTCACTGAAGTTTAGGGACCAGTTAAAGGCCAGACTGGCCACTTTGGGTAAATGATGAAGACTGTGAAGTGTAGTGGGACAGTTCCAATATATGTCTGAAAGGGATGCTTTACGTTTTCAAGTGCCTCCACCTTGAAATCTACTGTTTGAGGTAGTAAGGCTCATGTAAGAGCCTCCTCTACTCATTCACTTGTGCCTGGCCCTCAGATATCCCACCTTACCGGTCCAAGGCCCAAGGGGAAGTCACATACTTTATTCACCAAAAGGCCGGGGTAGCAGCAGTGACATCAAACGCCATTTGGCCTTAAAATTCACTTATCCAAACATGCTTATGAATGCATACACAATCACACATACACACTGTGCCTCACATACACACACTCACCTGTGCACATTCACACACCATACATTTAAAAGCATTTGTTACTTACCTCCGCTGCCAGGGAGGGTAATATAGCAGCTATTGTACTCCTAATGTTATTCACTATTACTGTACACAAAAATTGACAAAAAGCAGTGGGAATGGAGCCCCTACCAATGTCCATAAGGACCAGTTTCCCCTGTGTTCCGGGGACTGAATGTATCACCTCTGAGGCCCAGGATCATTAAAGCAGTGCCAGGGGCTGCAAGGGGCACTGCCCACATCATGTCTTCATGGATGTTTGGGGGCACATCTGAAGGCCTGTGACTATTACTGCTTGACTTGGGTAATAGGTAGTGTCAGATTAGGAGTGGTTTTGGTATTGTATGACACATGGCATGTTGATGTGAATCAAATCTTGGATTCAATACCCTCAGGCTGCCTCATATGGTAGTGGGATGAGTGATTGGTGTAAAGACAGTGGTTTTTGTACATGGGTGCCTAATGAATGCAAATAATTCCCCTCTGAGATGTGTGTTGTCTGGGCTCTGTGACAGGTTTTTCCAGTTGTGGATTGCTATGTGTGAGGAAGGTGTTGTCATGGTGCCTAGTCCAACTGGTTTACCTGCAGGTATGGTGGCATTGCAAGTGGTCCATGATGTAATATGTGTGTTCCAGTGGTACATCTGTGGATGTGTTTGGATGTGTTTGGATGTGTTATATGTGGTACATGGCCCATAGTAGATGCACTTAGCAGTATGCTGAGTGGTGATATATGTGTTGGGTGTCACCGGCTCTTGCTCTGTGATAGGGTCTGACTGATCATATGGCTATACCACAGATTCACATAGTACACATCAGATGTTTGGGTGTCTTACTTGTATTGGCTAAATCAGAATTGTTCTTCATAATGGCATCACTGTACTGAGTGGCCAGCCATGTAATATGACAGGTAGGTGCTGTGGGGTCTGTGAGTGGCGAAGTCTTCACTGTAATTGACATATTACAGAGGACATGGACTAATCAGGTGTTGTTACTGTAGAGGCTTGAATTGTTGTGTTCAATAAGCTGCACATCCAATGGCTGAAAGGGGTATGGAGAGGGGGGGGCATGGGGGCAGACCAGATCTACCACATCTGGTGGACACTCCCTGGTTGTGGTAGACCCATCTGGGACCATCCCAGCACCATCTTTGTCTGCCACCCCCTTACTAGCACCGCCCTCCCTGTAGCTCCCTGCCCAGTTGCTGATGCCCGCACACCCAGGAGGGTGGGCATCTCCTTCGCCACAGACACCTCTGCCTCTGGTTGAGTCAGCCCTGCTACACTCAGTGAGGAGGTTATTTAACTCCTGAAGTCCTTCTCTATGGGTCAGTCCACCAGCATGAAGGTCATCCAGGGACTGGCAGCTCAAGACCAACAGAGCATTGCGTTCCTGGAGTGCATACGCGGGGCCATGGCTCGCCTACAGAGATCTATCAGGCTCTGGCCTCCACTCTGACGGCAGCCAGTCTCCCTTTGTCTCCCATCCCCCTCCACCTTCCTCTTCCCAATCCCAAACCCCTCTCCCCGCACCCATCCAAAGCACACGTACACACAGACATGCATCCACCTTAACAGACCAGGGTACCTCAGAAAACACAAGCACCTCAAGACCCATCACTGGCATGCACACAAGCAACACCCACCTGCAGACACACCAACATCCACTCCCTGCCCTGACTCCCCCACCACCCCCTTCTTCACAGACACTACACCAGACACACCTGCAGCCACCACACCATCATTCATGGATCCAGCCACCAGTCCTATATTACCCACAGTCAGCACAATAGCAGACCTGCAACCATCCACTCCAATCACTACATCCGCAGCCAAAACAACCACTGACACCCCACATGCAGCACATGTACCATACCTGCAGACACCACCCCAACAGACAGTCACCCATCCACCACAGTATCTCCAGGTACCTCCTCCCCCTCCTCCTAAAACGCCTAAACACCCGCACTCACCCACCCAACAGACACCTGGCACCCGCAAGCATTCCACACATGCACTTGCACCCAAGACATCCACCAAGACACATCTCACAACCACTCCCTCTCCCTCCACTCCCAAACCCTTTTGCCATGACCGCCCAGTGTGTCTAAGAAACATTTCCTCTTGTAATCCTTCTTGATCCCTACCCCCTTCCGCCCCATGATACCCTCAGGTGCTCTGTGTCCCTCCCAAAGTCCAGCTCTTCCACCTCCAAGTTCTCCCCTGGCCCCCCGGTAGTGCCCATGCCCCTCCCACTGCCAAGAAGTCTACCCCTTCCAAGCCCAAGCCCAAGGACCCCCCTCCCAATTCCAAACCCGCCCCTCTCCCTCCCCTCATCCCTGAGGTGCCTACCTGCCCCCTTGATGCTCCTACTCTGTGGAGGTAATTTTGCAGTTGGGAGTCAAGTAGGGGCACAGTGGGTAGCCATTTGTGGTGTGTGGCTTACTTCAGCTCTGATCTGGAGTAATGTACTACTGTTTTAGGTCCGTTTTTGCTATAGTAGCTTTAGAATTGCAGTTTTTGAATAGCAATCAGATTACTATTTTCTGGTTGGGAGCATGCCCCTTCCTAAGTCACTCCCTACTGTCACAACCCCCTCTTGCTTCCTCTGTACAGTCGGTCTGGCGCACAAGGTTCATGCTGTTTTTTCCCCTGTGGCAATTCAAGGTGTCCTGCGACACCAGAATAAACACCCCTCAGGCCCTATGGTCCCACTGCACTTAACCCTTTAGCATACCCATTCCCAGACCATTATAACATTCTGGTACCATTATTCAATTAGTTTTTCGTTTGCACACCTGCAAAGAGTAGATATGTGTTTCCTGTTTATTGGTTCCAACTGCCATGACCCTTTGATACCACCTGCTAATGTTAATTGATTCCACCTGCTTCTGTTTATTGGTTCCAACTGCCATGACCTATTGACTCCATCTGCTAATGTTAAATGATTCCACCTGCTTGCATTAAAGGTAAAAACCATTAGGCGACAGGTGTTCTCTCCCAGGGCCCTTTGGAACCTTCCTGTCTCCCACGTGAGCCACGTGCCTTTCAGGAGTCAGCCACACCCAAAAAGTATTTCAACCGCACCCAAAACTCGAGTCGGGGCTTGGCCTTGTTCCTGTCCTGAGCAAGCATCATCCCTGACCTCAACTCCTGAGTCGATCAGACTCCTCCAGTGCTCTAGTCTTCCTCAGCCCAAGCCTCCCTACAACTCCTGTGATCCTGCAGTGTGGCGATCCCTCTTCCTCTTTGGCTCCCTCCACTACAGGTACAAAGACTTCTTCCAGATTCCAGTTTTAAGTAGGAGAGACAAGGCTTAGTACTTGATCACAGGTTAGATTAAGCTTGGATTAAGCCTAAGACTATCCATAAGACTGAGTTTTGAATGGAGCAAGCTTGCTTTCTGGAAATTGGACACTACCTTTGTTTCAATAACTTTAGCGCTCTGAACTCCTTTACAGAGTGGGCTCTCCGGACTTGATGTATATCAGAAGTCAAATCCACCCACCAATAATTCTTGACAATAGTTCTTGACAAATTGTTGTAATAAGAATGAAAGAGGACTTATTAGCGCGCAATATATATGTATACGAACTCGTAGAGAGAACTAAATGTAAAATGGTTCTTGGGAGTGCCGGAAACTCTACCCTTAAAATTTGATTTGTAACTGCTCTCATGCAGTATTTGTGGTGAAGCCTGTAAGGGTACAATATTGTGATTAACTATGTAATCTTTGTATGCTGAGAACTGTTGATAAACTACTCTTGTTATTTCTAGTGCACTACATCAACACAAAAGATCCAGGGAATGCAGAACCTCTTACATAGTATCAAAAGGCAGCAGAGCAGAACCAATGCTGCAATTCTATCTTTTCTTATTTTGTCCCAACCTCCCTTCCCTCCCAGGGTAGTGTATGATTTAACGGTTTAGGGTTCCTTTATGATGGACTGCCCTCTGGGGGATAAAAGGTTCAGCTTCGCCTTCGTGGTTGGAACCAGGTGAGAGTGTGACACTAAACCCCTCCTTACTCATCCCATAGGCCATCCCATTTAGGAGCAAGTATGTCCCTTTTCCAACTATCCCACCTAGACACTCCCTCCCACACTTACTATTAAGTAGTAAATATATGTGTGCTGATCTCCTCATAGAGCAGATATGAGAGGTGTACATTTACACTTGTAAGTTTGTGAATAGCTGGTAGACCTGGCATCCTTGGTGTGGTTTCCCTTAAAATTTTGCCTTAGGACATCCTCTTTTTGCTGACTTCATTTTTGCTGGCCTGAGGATTCTGTACACTTTACCACCGCTAATCAGTGCTAAAGTGGTTGTGCCCTTTCCTTAAAACATGGTAACATTGACTTATACCCATATGGTATATTTAATTTACTTCTAAGTCCCTAATGTAGTGCCTTACATGTGACTATGGCCTATAAATCAAATGCTCCTAGTGGGACTGTAGCACTGATTGTGTCACCCACTCAATTAGCCTCTAAACATGTCTCAGACCTGCCACTTCAGAATCTGTATGTGCAGTCTTAACCTGCCATGCTGGCCTGGCAAAATAACCCTTTTTCCAGGTCTAAACCTTCCTTTTTAATATATATGTCACCCCTAAGGTAGGCTCCAGACAGCCCAAGAGCAGGATTCAGTATACTTAAAATGTTGGACATGTACATTTACATTTTACATGCCCTGGTAGTAAAAAACTCTTAACTTCATTTTTCACTATCTCTCCCATACGATAACACTGAGGTTGTCTTATTCATTTTATAAGTGTAACTTCCAAATGGGAGGAAATAACACTTTCAAGTTTGGTGTGCCTGTAATCCTAATTTAAAATCCTAATTTATGGTGAAGACAGAATTTAAATTACAGTTCTGAAAATGCCACTTTTAGAAAATTGGCATTTTCTTACCTTAGCTATTTGAGCCTGAGCTTGTCTCTAGTCACATCACTGAGTGTATTTGGTAGTTGGGCTTTGTGTATTCCCTCCTGACAGCCACACACAATAGATCTTATCTGTGATTCAATGGGCCATTTCTGACAGGATAGGATATAAGATTTGGGCCTAGCCTCACTAACACCTGAATGGGCTGTGCCCTGTTTCCACACAAAGGGCAGCATACCCCCTGTAGTTAGTCTGGAGCCAGGACAGGGAAGGCAGGGCATTTTTGCACTTCAAAGGCATGCCTCAAAAAGCTTCTCTCCACTTCAAAGGCACAACTGTGTATAAGAGAAGGACCTCAGACACCACCGCATCAGTACACTTCTGGACCTGTAGATACTGTGCAAGGAAGAAGGGCTGCTGTGCTGCTACAAGGACTACCACTCTGCTCAACTGCTGCCCTGAAGGAACTGCTGCCCTGCTGTGCTGACCTGCAGGCGGCTGCTCTCTTGCCTCAGTGGCAAGGACTGAACCTGCATCTCCTGAACCCAGAGTGAGTCCAAGGGCTAGTTGGCAGGCCTACTGATCTGAAGCTAACAGACTTCCAACAACCTTGCACCTGCACTTGGCCTCTGCCATCTGTGAGCCTACCCTGCCAAGTAGTGATACCCCAGTCCTGGGCCCTTGGAAGTGGGCCTGAAGTGCTTGCTTAAGGAACTGATGCATTGCCTCTGCTGAGTTGCACATCCCTGAGTAGATTTGATGCATCTCCTCTACAAATTGGTGCATCCCGAGCAGAACCGGCGCATCACTGCTGCTACGTGGATTGGGCCTGATGTGAAGACCTGCATCACTTCACTTAGTCCTCGGAACCAACGCATCACCTTCAAGACATAACATATCCATGGCCCAGGTCCTTGCATTCTTTGTTGAATGAAGCCTCAGCAACAATGGCAGACTCTGCATCACAGCTCCTCGGAACGGACACATTGCCAGCTGCACACCGCATCCCGACATCAGACTTCGCATCGCAGGCCCCATCAACAGGGTCCTGGACGATGATGTAACAGGACCTTGCACCGCAGCCTCGTCGCATCTCAGAGCAGATGCATCATTTCGGCTGAGCGGCGCATCTTCAATGCGGATCCACGCAACACTCTGCAACTAGAATTTAAGGTTTTTGTTGAATGGGCGTGACTGGGTCCCTGTATCCGGCTTGCTCTGCATCGCAGTCAGCCTGAACTTGTGACTGTTTATGGGCCTGGCACAACCAGGTAGACACGGTTGAAGCTTTATGCTTTTTGGTGCTGTTCTACAATTTATTATTTTAAAGATCATAACTCTAGTTCTACTCATTGGATATTTGTTGTTTTGATCTTGTTTTATTTATTAAATCTGTTTTACTGTTTGAAGTATTGCACGAATACTTTACATATTGCCTTCAAGTTAAGCCTGACTGCTCTGTGCCAAGCTACCAAAGGGTGAGCACAGGTTAATTTGGTGTTTGCTTGTGCCTTACCCTGGCAAGAATTGTGGTTGTTGCTTGACCAGGGTTCACACTCCAGTGAACCAACAACCCAATTTCTCACAATAGCATTTTTGTAGTACTTTAGTGGTACAGTTGTAGGACTACTAAATGAACTACAAAATGCAGTTGTGAATAGTTTCTGACATTTTGATTTTTGATGAGGACAGAGAAGAGCATGATTTGAGAGTGAGAATTGTTCTTAAGATATTCCTAAAGGATGGCTTGTCATGAAAAGTGTAAGTGAGAAAAAGCACAACTTTGTTATCTTGCATGTCAAGCTTCTGATAAGTGGATTCAACCCAAGCATAATTTACTTGATATCATTAGAATGGTAGCAACTCCTACCTAAAGAAAAGGTGTTTTTCATTTCATGGGCATGGTAAAGTATTACAAAAAACTTCCCAGGAAGTTGGTGATTAAAATGACTCTTTCAGGGCTTACTTAAAGATGAAAGTAGAGCTTATCATGGATGAGAAATTCAGTGAAGGATTTGAGAAAATTGAGTTAGAATTCAGGGCCACACGTGCAAACCTTTTTGCCGGTCGCCAACAGGCTGATTCACAGAATCAACACATTTGCAAATGCATAAAGGCTTCTTGGGATGAAGAAAGCCCTATTTGGGTTCTGTAACCTACTACCAAATCGCAAATTGGGTTTGCATTCAGTATTAGGATGAGGCATGTTTAGGGTGTCCCTTTCTAATACCATATCACAGTGGTATGTGTGAATATTTTGCAACCAAAATGTGGTCGCAAAACATTTGCAATGTACTGCCAAATTCAATTTGGTGCTAACCCATTCACAAATGGGAATCGGCCCACAGGAGACCACTTCCACTTTGTGAATGTTTGTAAAAACTTTTTTGGAGAGCAGACAGTGGTCCCATGGACCAATGTCTACTCATAAAAAATGAAAAGAAAATTTTCCTTTTTTTATTAAACGCAACCTGTTTTCCATTAAGGAACACAGACTGCATTTTAAAAAAAAAGATTGCACAGACATGGGGACTGCTGATTCCAGAAGGCCACCATCCCTGTGTTTTTAGTGATTCCCAATGGGTTGCAAACCTAGACCTATCTCACTAATATTTATAAGGTAGGTCTATTTGCAATCTACTGGAAATCGCATAATGTGTCAAAGACATATTTGTACATTGGTGTTTGCAATTACCAAATATCAAATCGCCAAGATTCACTATTTGGTAATCGCAAACCATTACCTTCATACATGTGGCCCTAAATATAGCACAAACATCAGAAAGCTTTAACTTGGGACAGAAAAATGTCATTGCTATTAATGGCAGCAACAATTGTTTAGGGTCTAGTTTGAAGCAAATTGATGAAGGAGGAGATACATTTGTTCTGTCCCCTTAGCAGCTCTGAGAGATTTGAACAATAGATGTCTCCCACTGGAGAAAGAAGTTTGTGCTGCAGAATGGGCGAATGAGAAGGTTTGATGTATTGTGTGGGGCACTGTTTTGATTTAAATGTGTTACAATGTATTGTATTCTGGAGATTAAGGCATCAACTGTTCTAAGGATGCCAGTTTACCTTGGCGTCTTGAAGGGGACCGACACCAGATTGTGTTCTCCAAAATATCTTCTATTAAAATGCACCTGCGAGAGAGTCCTGATTCATAAAATATTTGGCAACGAGTGGCTGTTGGTTGGAGTGATCTGAACGAACCGGACTTCAAGAAATAGAAAACACAACCTGGGTGGTCCCAGGAGCACAAGCCTAGGAAAAAGATTTTACGTTCTTCGGTTGAGGTGTGGTGTATTGAAGTGTGGTGTACTCAGATCTTGGACCACATCCTCACTAATTACGAGGTACACTGAAATTAATTATTTTTGTGCTGCATGGTGAATGTACGAGTTCCAACATAAGCACGCGAGGCACTTTACTGTTTCTCGGAAGATTTGCATTGTGGTGTTCCAGCGAATGTGTGTTTGGTGTTTCAGCGAACGTGCATTGAGCGGTGAGCACAGTCGCAAAGCTGTGATTCTTCTGGGACCCAATGAGCGCACAGCAGTGATGCACTAAAGAGGCACAGCCAGAGTGACATGCGTACGTAGGAAGTCAGCATGTGCATGATGAAAATTGGATCAGCGGGAGCGTGGCTGTGATTGTTCTGCGACCCAGGGAGCAGAAAGCAGTGACACACCATGGAGGCAGAGCCAGAGTGACGTGTACACGTAAGAAGTCAGCGTGTGCACAAAGACAATTGGATCAGCAGGAGTGGTGACTCGCACACCTCTAGGTCTTCGTGTGCTAGTTGAAGTGGGTACCTTCACGCTATGCGGGTACCAGTAAAATTTTTATCAGCGATCTGCACACCTTTGATTTATTATAGGTATGACTGAGCAGATCCAGCAGCTGTGATTTGCACATCTTGTTTTGTGTTTATTAACATTAACATGCTTTATGTCAGACAATGTATTTAGTGTACAATACATTAACATTCTACAGGAAGGCATTTATTTATTTTTATATCCAAAAACTGTTGATATTTCTATAACAAACTAATTATTATTTACAAATGTAAGCAACTATGGCATTAAAAGGAAACATCATAAAACCGCCATATTTCTAGTTACAACCTGGTCAACCTCACATATGTTGGGAGGACTGGGTGGAAATCTTAGACAACTACCTCATAGCTCTTTATGGTCAGAATTTTTTACTGGCTAGAAAAAACGCACTTTTGTTAAGTGCGCTGGGTAGTGAAGGGCAAAGAATTTTCAAGGACTTGCCAGTGACTTTGGGTCCTAATGGCCAACCTATGGACGATGTTTATAAGGAAGCAATTAAAAGATTAGAGAGCAGATTTGCAAAGTAAGTAAATTTAGTGATAACTAGGTTTCTTATCCAGGTGTCTGGTTGACACCTGTTCGGTATAAGTCAATAAGGACGCTCAATGAAGGACCACATGCCAATTATAAATACAATTTAGCTTTACTAGAATTGCAGGTAAAATGTAAACATTTAGCACATTAACAATAGTAGAATAAGAATAGCAATGAAAAGCATCTATTTATATATATATAGGCAAAGAATTAATTGACAGATATGTTTTGATTAACTGTATACTAAAATGCATTGCACTACGATATTCAGGAAGCAGAATATAAATGAGTTGAATACTTCAGATAAGCTTTGATTTACTGCACACCAAAATGCATGTTTCAATTACTGCAGCAGGCTCTCACTACGATGTTCAGGAGGCAATATATAAACAAACTAAATACTTCTGATAAGCTTTGATTTACTGCACACCTAAATGCATGTTTCAGTTATTGCAGCAGTTCACACTAATAGGTTTAGAAAGCAAAATAAAAACGAGCTGAATACTTCAGGTTATAAACACAGTGCAGGCATAAATAATCAGTCATAATAATCGAGCAGAGAAACAAAGGTGTTTTATCCCTGTGTGGAACTTAACTTAATCCACGACATGCTGGGGAGCCCTCTACCACCTGCTTGGACCTCTCTCCCCCTCAAGCACCACGAGCAAACAGGGAGGCAGCGCTGGGCCATGGCAGCTTCCACAATTCCATCTGCGAGCTTCCAAATCCCTCACCCACAGTTCAGTGCTTAAATAACTCGAAGCTTGGATTCTATCTCATTCTGGCATTTTCTAGCTATGTTATCAGTACTTGGCTGCTCTGCTCTGCTCCAGCCTTTGTTTTCATTCCATCTTCTCCCTGTACTCTCGTTCTCAAGGTTGAGACGGAGTCTTCTACACAAACAAGCGTGAAAATAATATCATGAACTTTTCCACGATGTTTGGGAGGGGGTTTCAACAGGCATTACGCTCATCTACACTGCTCAAGCTAATTAACCCTTCGCGTTACAATGTCTTCCGCATCTTTCCCTAATACTGAACACTCCACCCCTTAGATGAGCGTGATGCATGTTGAAACGGATATCATTTGCTTTGACATTCCGCTAGCTAGGTTGCTACTAATACTGGTCAACGTTATTCTAAGCGCTTGCATCTTTAGTATGAAAACTGCTTTGTGCATACATATAGTCTACATAGTATAGTCATTAGCATAACACAAACAATCAATAACCAAATTAGCTGTTGTAACACAATAGTTAGCGTCTTTATGGCTCCTAGTGCCCAGCCTAAGAAGATGTCATACCAATGGTGCTCAGTTATTTGCTGGATGCATGAAGCAGTGTGCATAAGCTGTTTAGTGTTTATGGTCATCAATATGGCTGTATCCTTGGTGTATTTAGCTGCCATATCAAATTTAGCAAAGGTAACTTGTGCGTAGTGCTTGATTGCCTCTTGTCTGGGTAGCTTAACAACAAGCGAGATGTTCCACTCCAACTGCGCACGCATTTGCGTCTGTAATGTGGTTATGGTGAACTTGGTCGGTACAAGATGTGAGTGCTTATGTCAATAATGCTGGTAATATTGCGCGTACACATTACTTGCTCTCCGGTGGTTTGTATAAATCCGTTAATAAGTAAGGGATGATTGGTAACGTAACATATACTCTCTGTTCCTATCTGATATAACTCTGTGCCATTAATAGTATAAGGTAACCATTCGCATTCTCCTGGTATTGGGTGAAGGCATGGGTCTAGCGCCCGTCCAGTGTGGGTACGTACCCACCCCTTAGACCATTCAGCACATCTAGTGGGATCAACGGTGTGATTTGTTTGATCAATCCATTTTTTGTCAGTGTGAGGTATCCACCATTCTTCACCTATTACTACAGGGAGCAATATAAAGGGGCACCATATTTCAGGAGGAAGATTACTTCTAGCTATATCAAAATGAGCATAACACATCTCTCCCTCACAATGGAATTGTATAGGCTTTACCCATATTTCCTCAGGCAAATGCAATTGTTGTCTCCAATATTCACCTTGAAGCTGTCCTCATTCCGCTTTGAAATCTACATACTGTTGATTAACAACACTTTGCCATAGTATGCACTGAATTCCTTTGGACATTGTTTGGGTGCTTTGAAAGCCTTTTCCAAATTGTTCATATGTGAAATTATGCCATTGCCAATCACGATACAACCCACGCAGGACTTTCCATACTTCTTGTGAGTGTGTAGGCCCCCATTGAGAAATTACTTTTATGGCCTCTCCTGTACTATATCCTGTAGAAGATAGCTTATTCCTAATGGCTTCAACATCAAAAGAATTCAGGGCCCCTATCCCGATTCCGGTGGCCCCAGCTATCAAGGACCCTAGATCTCTCATATTGCGTAACTTTGGCAAGGGCCATAACTGTGGTGTCCATGGTGCACATAATAGATCATACTTTGAGACATTCCCCTTGACAAAATTTATCTGTAACACAATACGATTAATTATGCTTGCATGCAGAACTTGCTTACATCCTATTCTATATCGCATTATAGAAACGTTGCTTAAGTTGTTAACCATGCGTCTTTCGGTTATGTAAAACATGAAGGCTGGTATTCTATTGTTCAATGTAACAACCACCATGTGTCCTGGTATCACAATATTTACATATCATGTTTAGCATGTAACTCAAAGCCTGTATTGTTGCTGGCGTCCTCTCCACCTTGTTCAGTCCGTTGGCATGTCGGATTTGCTGTCCAGTTACCTTCCAGGTCACAGCTTTGGCAGCCATCCACTTGCCTCCAGGTACCTCCACGTTGCAAAGTAAAACATTTCCCTGGTCATCAGTTATGTTAGCTGCTTGAGGTGCACAAGTGGCATGACGGACTATATTCGGTTGGACTCATACACTTTTTCCGGTTATAATCATGAACCACGTCATCGATGCAGATGTCATCATTTACGACCGTGGGGTAAGTCTCACTGCAAGTACAAATACAGGTAAATTTGAGTTCTTTAAAAGTATAATATACATACTCCCCACCCCTTGACTCAATAGCTCTCCTGCCTCTGGCTTTTTTCCTGGATGGTTCACCCATTCTTTTCTTCCTGTGCTTCCAAATCCTTCCTCACCTCTCTGGGTGTTATCGGGGGGGCAGATCTTTCTTCAATGTGAGGGGTGTACGCTTGTTCACAAATCACTTGAGCAAGTCTATCATGTGCTGATAACTTTTTTAGCTGTTCTTTCAACAATCCGTTATATCTCTGAATCATGCCTACAGCTTGTGGATAATAACTAAGGTGCACAATCCACCGAATTCCCTGTTCCTGCACCCAGCCCTGCACTGTTTTCCCTGAAAAGTGTGTGCCCCTATCTGTTTGGATCCTATCATGTGCCCCATAATGTTTTATCAGGTAGTTTAGCCCTCGCAAAGTGGACTTTTGGTCTGCAGACTTACAGGGCATACCCAACATAAGGCCAGAGTAGGTGTCCACCATGGTCAATACGTAGCTTTTTCCTCCTTCCTTTGGGAGCGGCCCGATATAGTTGGAATGCGACTATTTGCCTTTGTCTTTTTCCTTGATAGTACCGGGCGGTACCATCTGTGAGCCATGCATTTTGCCGTTCTTCTTCGGTGAGTTGTTCAAAAGGCGGGGCTGTCTTAAATGGTGAGGATTCCATTTCATAGGTCTCTAGTGCAGGGACCATTGCCTGCAAGTCCACTGCCCCTAGTTTATCTTCTTGTAACTTCGACACTCCTGCTGGTCCTGGTTTTGCCCGCTGCTGCAGATACCATTTCCACTTCACGATGGCAAACTCCTGCGCTCTGCCTACTTTATTGCCAACCCCTCCGTCTCTTGTCCAACCTAGTAAGGGGACCCATGTTTTTAAAGTGATCGGCCGATCATCAGTTATGCATTCTATTGCTACTAAGGCCAAATCTTGTGGCACCCTCATTTTTTCCTGCCTCTACCATAGGCTCCACATCACTACCTCATCTACATCATCCTGTACTATCATTTCCAGCTCAAACGGGTCTCCTTCTGTGATGGGACCTAACGTGAAAGGATTCTGTAATGCATCTTTTGCTCCAGTGACCCACAACCTCACCAACCATTTAAACAAAGGCTCTGCAGGCATCTGCCTAAACATGCGGGTTCTCTGCAACAACTCACTCTGCGTATAATCTCTTACCAAACAAGAATTCTGTATTTGCCCGCCATTCGCTCCCTTTTCACCTTCAATTTCACCTACACGTCCTTCTCCACTTTCAACTCCACCTAGTTCTGTTACACGTACTTCCACCTCATCCTCCCAAGTATGTGGATCCCAATTTTCTTTGCGTACCAATGCCCTCACTTGCACAGTTAAGGGTATTTTAGGCTTCTGCCTACTCTTCTGTTTGCGCATCAATGCCCTCACTTGCACAGTTGAGGGCATTTTAGGCTTATGCCTACTCTTCTGTTTGCGTATCAGTGCCCTCACTTGCACAGTTGAGGGCATTTTAGGCTTCTGCCTACTCTTCTGTTTTGCTACTCGTACTGCTAATGCGGTGCACCTTGCCTCCATTTGATCACCCCAAGTCACTGCACTTTCTATGGTCTCTTTCATAAGTAACTACCTTTCCTGCAAGGCTGCAACCTCATCCCGCAGTTTTATTATCTCTGCATTGTGTGTTAATGTTTTCCTGTATACCGTACGGAGCGCAGACAGGTAAAGCCATCCCACTTGCCCTGCTGCTTTCAGCTCCAGCTTTGCCCCTTTTAGCTTCACACTCTCAACCGCATCTTCCACTAAGAGAGGAGTCACTTTCTCATCTAACCACCGGCGCTGCCCACTGGTTCAGGAGTCCTGCCACACCAGAGAACGGGTCAGTTGCTAACCACCCTGGAATTGATCTGGCTTCTGACCCATGCTGCCTTCCGCTCTCTGCCTCACTTTTCTTACGTCCCCAAAGAGGCATTATTGACTTATACCCCACTTCTGGTACCAAATGTCTTATGCAGGTGTCTGGTTGACACCTGTTCGGTATAAGTCAATAAGGACGCTCAATGAAGGACCACATGCCAATTATAAATACAATTTAGCTTTACTAGAATTGCAGGTAAAATGTAAACATTTAGCACATTAACAATAGTAGAATAAGAATAGCAATGAAAAGCATCTATTTATATATATAGGCAAAGAATTAATTGACAGATATGTTTTGATTAACTGTATACTAAAATGCATTGCACTACGATATTCAGGAAGCAGAATATAAATGAGTTGAATACTTCAGATAAGCTTTGATTTATTGCACACCAAAATGCATGTTTCAATTACTGCAGCAGGCTCTCACTACGATGTTCAGGAGGCAATTTATAAACAAACTAAATACTTCTGATAAGCTTTGATTTACTGCACACCTAAATGCATGTTTCAGTTATTGCAGCAGTTCACACTAATAGGTTTAGAAAGCAAAATAAAAACAAGCTGAATACTTCAGGTTATAAACACAGTGCAGGCATAAATAATCAGTCATAATAATAGAGCAGGGAAACAAAGGTGTTTTATCCCTGTGTGGAACTTAACTTAATTCACAACATGCTGGGGAGCCCTCTATCGCCTGCTTGGACCTCTCTCCCCCTCAAGCACCACGAGCAAACAGGGAGGCAGCGCTGGGCCATGGCAGCTTCCACAATTCCATCTGCGAGCTTCCAAATCCCTCACCCACAGTTCAGTGCTTAAATAACTCGAAGCTTGGATTCTATCTCATTCTGGCATTTTCTAGCTATGTTATCAGTACTTGGCTGCTCTGCTCTGCTCCAGCCTTTGTTTTCATTCCATCTTCTCCCTGTACTCTCGTTCTCAAGGTTGAGACGGAGTCTTCTACACAAACAAGCGTGAAAATAATATCATGAACTTTTCCACGATGTTTGGGAGGGGGTTTCAACAGGCATTACGCTCATCTACACTGCTCAAGCTAATTAACCCTTCGCGTTACAATGTCTTCCGCATCTTTCTCTAATACTGAACACTCCACCCCTTAGATGAGCGTGATGCATGTTGAAACGGATATCATTTGCTTTGACATTCCGCTAGCTAGGTTGCTACTAATACTGGTCAACGTTATTCTAAGCGCTTGCATCTTTAGTATGAAAACTGCTTTGTGCATACATATAGTCTACATAGTATAGTCATTAGCATAACACAAACAATCAATAACCAAATTAGCTGTTGTAACACTATAGTTAGCGTCTTTATGGCTCCTAGTGCCCAGCCTAAGAAGATGTCATACCAATGGTGCTCAGTTATTTGCTGGATGCATGAAGCAGTGTGCATAAGCTGTTTAGTGTTTATGGTCATCAATATGGCTGTATCCTTGGTGTATTTAGCTGCCATATCAAATTTAGCAAAGGTAACTTGTGCGTAGTGCTTTATTGCCTCTTGTCTGGGTAGCTTAACAACAAGCGAGATGTTCCACTCCAACTGCGCACGCATTTGCGTCTGTAATGTGGTTATGGTGAACTTGGTCGGTACAAGATGTGAGTGCCTATGTCAATAATGCTGGTAATATTGCGCGTACACATTACTTGCTCTCCGGTGGTTTGTATAAATCCGTTAATAAGTAAGGGATGATTGGTAACGTAACATATACTCTCTGTTCCTATCTGATATAACTCTGTGCCATTAATAGTATAAGGTAACCATTCGCATTCTCCTGGTATTGGGTGAAGGCATTGGTCTAGCGCCCGTCCAGTGTGGGTACGTACCCACCCCTTAGACCATTCTGCACATCTAGTGGGATCTACGGTGTGATTTGTTTGATCAATCCATTTTTTGTCAGTGTGAGGTATCCACCATTCTTCACCTATTACTACAGGGAGCAATATAAAGGGGCACCATATTTCAGGAGGAAGATTACTTCTAGCTATATCAAAATGAGCATAACACATCTCTCCCTCACAATGGAATTGTATAGGCTTTACCCATATTTCCTCAGGCAAATGCAATTGTTGTCTCCAATATTCACCTTGAAGCTGTCCCCATTCCGCTTTGAAATCTACATACTGTTGATTAACAACACTTTGCCATAGTATGCACTGAATTCCTTTGGACATTGTTTGGGTGCTTTGAAAGCCTTTTCCAAATTGTTCATATGTGAAATTATGCCATTGCCAATCACGATACAACCCACGCAGGACTTTCCATACTTCTTGTGAGTGTGTAGGCCCCCATTGAGAAATTACTTTTATGGCCTCTCCTGTACTATATCCTGTAGAAGATAGCTTATTCCTAATGGCTTCAACATCAAAAGAATTCAGGGCCCCTATCCCGATTCTGGTGGCCCCAGCTATCAAGGACCCTAGATCTCTCATATTGCGTAACTTTGGCAAGGGCCATAACTGTGGTGTCCATGGTGCACATAATAGATCATACTTTGAGACATTCCCCTTGACAAAACATTATCTGTAACACAATACGATTAATTATGCTTGCATGCAGAACTTGCTTACATCCTATTCTATATCGCATTATAGAAACGTTGCTTAAGTTGTTAACCATGCGTCTTTCGGTTATGTAAAACATGAAGGCTGGTATTCTATTGTTCAATGTAACAACCACCATGTGTCCTGGTATCACAATATTTACATATCATGTTTAGCATGTAACTCAAAGCCTGTACTGTTGCTGGCGTCCTCTCCACCTTGTTCAGTCCGTTGGCATGTGGGATTTGCTGTCCAGTTATCTTCCAGGTCACAGCTTTGGCAGCCATCCACTTGCCTCCAGGTACCTCCACGTTGCAAAGTAAAACATTTCCCTGGTCATCAGTTATGTTAGCTGCTTGAGGTGCACAAGTGGCATGACAGACTATATTCGGTTGGACTCATACACTTTTTCCGGTTATAATCATGAACCACGTCATCGATGCAGATGTCATCATTTACGACCGTGGGGTAAGTCTCACTGCAAGTACAAATACAGGTAAATTTGAGTTCTTTAAAAGTATAATATACATACTCCCCACCCCTTGACTCAATAGCTCTCCTGCCTCTGGCTTTTTTCCTGGATGGTTCACCCATTCTTTTCTTCCTGTGCTTCCAAATCCTCCCTCACCTCTCTGGGTGTTATCGGGGGGGCAGATCTTTCTTCAATGTGAGGGGTGTACGCTTGTTCACAAATCACTTGAGCAAGTCTATCATGTGCTGATAACTTTTTTAGCTGTTCTTTCAACAATCCGTTATATCTCTGAATCATGCCTACAGCTTGTGGATAATAACTAAGGTGCACAATCCACCGAATTCCCTGTTCCTGCACCCAGCCCTGCACTGTTTTCCCTGAAAAGTGTGTGCCCCTATCTGTTTGGATCCTATCATGTGCCCCATAATGTTTTATCAGGTAGTTTAGCCCTCGCAAAGTGGACTTTTGGTCTGCAGACTTACAGGGCATACCCAACATAAGGCCAGAGTAGGTGTCCACCATGGTCAATACGTAGCTTTTTCCTCCTTCCTTTGGGAGCGGCCCGATATAGTCCAATTGCCACACTGTAGTAGCTGCAGTTCCACTTCTGATATGGCCGCTAGGCTTCTTTTGCAAGGGCATTTGTCTAATCCGGTTGTATGTGGGGTACTCCTTTACTGCTTTTTGCACTTGTTCTTTAGTGGCTGGAATTTGTCGTAGCTGTACCCATGCATAAGTGCCGTTCTCTCCTGGATGTCCGGATGTTGCATGGGCCCTGTTTGCTAAAGCAGCTTCAGCTTCCTCCTTGATGACCACCGTTCGCGTTTTGGCCATCTGATCTACGGTGTTGTCGAATAGAGATGGATGTGAGGTATCCAATGGGCAATGGGCGTCCACATGTCCCACATAGATTTGACATTTGTGCCCTTTCTCCCACATCTCTTCCCATAGCTGCTCGCCTACCAAAATGGGGGTGCCTTTAATTTTCCATCCATCCTTGCGCCAAGTCGGGGCCCAGCTTGCTAGTCCTTGGTAAGTGTCCTGACTGTAAGTGTGCACAAATGTTTTCTCTCTGATGGGGGCTGGTTCAATCACTGCTGCTACCCCCTGCAGTTCTGCAAGCTGGCTTGATTCATTATCCCCTTCTCGCAGCAACATAGTTTCTGTAGCAGGCTGGAATGCGACTATTTGCCTTTGTCTTTTTCCTTGATAGTACCGGGCGGTACCATCTGTGAGCCATGCATTTTGCCGTTCTTCTTCGGTGAGTTGTTCAAAAGGCGGGGCTGTCTTAAATGGTGAGGATTCCATTTCATAGGGCTCTAGTGCAGGGACCATTGCCTGCAAGTCCACTGCCCCTAGTTTATCTTCTTGTAACTTCGACACTCCTGCTGGTCCTGGTTTTGCCCGCTGCTGCAGATACCATTTCCACTTCACGATGGCAAACTCCTGCGCTCTGCCTACTTTATTGCCAACCCCTCCGTCTCTTGTCCAACCTAGTAAGGGGACCCATGTTTTTAAAGTGACCGGCCGATCATCAGTTATGCATTCTATTGCTACTAAGGCCCAATCTTGTGGCACCCTCATTTTTTCCTGCCTCTACCATAGGCTCCACATCACTACCTCATCTACATCATCCTGTACTATCATTTCCAGCTCAAACGGGTCTCCTTCTGTGATGGGACCTAACGTAAAAGGATTCTGTAATGCATCTTTTGCTCCAGTGACCCACAACCTCACCAACCATTTAAACAAAGGCTCTGCAGGCATCTGCCTAAACATGCGGGTTCTCTGCAACAACTCACTCTGCGTATAATCTCTTACCAAACAAGAATTCTGTATTTGCCCGCCATTCGCTCCCTTTTCACCTTCAATTTCACCTACACTTCCTTCTCCACTTTCAACTCCACCTAGTTCTGTTACACGTACTTCCACCTCATCCTCCCAAGTATGTGGATCCCAATTTTCTTTGCGTACCAATGCCCTCACTTGCACAGTTAAGGGTATTTTAGGCTTCTGCCTACTCTTCTGTTTGCGCATCAATGCCCTCACTTGCACAGTTGAGGGCATTTTAGGCTTATGCCTACTCTTCTGTTTGCGTATCAGTGCCCTCACTTGCACAGTTGAGGGCATTTTAGGCTTCTGCCTACTCTTCTGTTTTGCTACTCGTACTGCTAATGTGGTGCACCTTGCCTCCATTTGATCACCCCGAGTCACTGCACTTTCTATGGTCTCTTTCATAAGTAACTACCTTTCCTGCAAGGCTGCAACCTCATCCCGCAGTTTTATTATCTCTGCATTGTGTGTTAATGTTTTCCTGTATACCGTACGGAGCGCAGACAGGCAAAGCCATCCCACTTGCCCTGCTGCTTTCAGCTCCAGCTTTGCCCCTTTTAGCTTCACACTCTCAACCGCATCTTCCACTAAGAGAGGAGTCACTTTCTCATCTAACCACCGGCGCTGCCCACTGGTTCAGGAGTCATGCCACACCAGAGAACGGGTCAGTTGCTAACCACCCTGGAATTGATCTGGCTTCTGACCCATGCTGCCTTCCGCTCTCTGCCTCACTTTTCTTACGTCCCCAAAGAGGCATTATTGACTTATACCCCACTTCTGGTACCAAATGTCTTATGCAGGTGTCTGGTTGACACCTGTTCGGTATAAGTCAATAAGGACGCTCAATGAAGGACCACATGCCAATTATAAATACAATTTAGCTTTACTAGAATTGCAGGTAAAATGTAAACATTTAGCACATTAACAATAGTAGAATAAGAATAGCAATGAAAAGCATCTATTTATATATATAGGCAAAGAATTAATTGACAGATATGTTTTGATTAACTGTATACTAAAATGCATTGCACTACGATATTCAGGAAGCAGAATATAAATGAGTTGAATACTTCAGATAAGCTTTGATTTACTGCACACCAAAATGCATGTTTCAATTACTGCAGCAGGCTCTCACTACGATGTTCAGGAGGCAATTTATAAACAAACTAAATACTTCTGATAAGCTTTGATTTACTGCACACCTAAATGCATGTTTCAGTTATTGCAGCAGTTCACACTAATAGGTTTAGAAAGCAAAATAAAAACGAGCTGAATACTTCAGGTTATAAACACAGTGCAGGCATAAATAATCAGTCATAATAATAGAGCAGGGAAACAAAGGTGTTTTATCCCTGTGTGGAACTTAACTTAATTCACAACATGCTGGGGAGCCCTCTATCGCCTGCTTGGACCTCTCTCCCCCTCAAGCACCACGAGCAAACAGGGAGGCAGCGCTGGGCCATGGCAGCTTCCACAATTCCATCTGCGAGCTTCCAAATCCCTCACCCACAGTTCAGTGCTTAAATAACTCGAAGCTTGGATTCTATCTCATTCTGGCATTTTCTAGCTATGTTATCAGTACTTGGCTGCTCTGCTCTGCTCCAGCCTTTGTTTTCATTCCATCTTCTCCCTGTACTCTCGTTCTCAAGGTTGAGACGGAGTCTTCTACACAAACAAGCGTGAAAATAATATCATGAACTTTTCCACGATGTTTGGGAGGGGGTTTCAACAGGCATTACGCTCATCTACACTGCTCAAGCTAATTAACCCTTCGCGTTACAATGTCTTCCGCATCTTTCCCTAATACTGAACACTAGGTATACATTTTACACTCAACATTAAGCTGAATATGAATCCATTGATTAATTTGTAGCTAGACTTAGAGAACTTTCAATTAAATGTCGCTTCGGAAACATGACTGAAGAATTAATCTGTGATCGGCTTATAGTTCAATGTAGAGAAAATAAAATCCAGGAAAGATTATGGGCGGCATAAGAGCCTTTGCTCAAAGAAGCAATGGAAATGGCAAAAATGATTGAGGAATCTCAGCAGTGTATGAAAGAATTGAACAAAAGTGAGAAGTCAATGCTGTCTCTATAGTAAATACAGATGTCCCAGGTAGTGAAGGAGAAGTCAATGCTGTTAAAACAAAAAGAGAATAGAAGGAGACAACAATGCCAGTTTTCAAAAGCAAAGGGACAGAATGTGCTCGCTGTGGTAGCATATACTGTGATTCTGATTCAAAAAAGTGCTTTGCTTTGAAAGTAAGAAGAATTGTAGAAAATGTGGCCGTAAGGGTCATTATGCAAGGATGTGAAGAGAAAACTACAAACGAAGTAAGGACAACAGGTATAGAGTGGGAGTGATTGAAGCTATAGATGAAAATGAATATGGTGGTAGAGCACTGGTAGTAGATCATGATCTAGAGGAGAAAGGTGACAATGGAAGGATGTCTTGGCCAACTGCAAAATGTAGAGTATGCGGATGTGAATTAGAACTCATGGTTAATTCCAAGTCAATGTATATCTTCATTCCAGAAAGATTATTCAAGGCACAGTGGAATAATGTAAAATTGGTATCAAAAGACATTAAACCAGGATGATACCAAGGAGAATCTATTAATATACTGGGATGCATGAAAGGATGTATACAATATGGAACGAGGTACATCGAGGGCAAGGGATATATATCAGCATATGATCCTCAAATATTGGGATGGATGCACCAGTTTGATTTAAATATTATAATAAGTACTAGAGCACCCAATCAAGCAATGTTTCTGGAGGAAATTCGATTAGAAGATGTATTGAACAATGTAAGAAATGTTTTTGAGAAAAAATTGGGATGTTTGAAGGGTTATGTTTATAAAGTTAGATTAAGGGAAGATGCTGTCCTGGTACAACATAAGCTGAGGAGGGTACAATTATCAGTGAGGGATGGTGTGAAAGAACTGTTGAACGATATGTTAAAGGAAGGAATCATAGAACATGTGGAGTCATCTCAATGGAGCTTCCCTCTTGTCATCACCCAGAAATCTGATGGTTGTTTGAGATTATGTGTGGACTTGCAGTCCTCAAATCAATGAGCTGTTGTCATTGGTAAAGGATGGCAGGTGTTTCTCAAAATTAGATTTGAGGAGTGCCTACCATCAAATCAGATTACATGAAGAATCAAGACTATTAACAGCATTCATATCATTAGAGAGTACGTTTCAATTTACTTGCATGCTGTTTGGATTATCATCAGTGGTGAGTGTTTTTTTAACGAATGATGACACGAATATTGGAGGGAATAAAAGATGTAATATATTTTCAGAATGACACATTGGTCATGGGGAAGACAGTAGAGGAACACAACATTGTTAAAGAATGGTGCTAAAAAAATTGGAGGGGTTAGGGTTAGCATTGAATCATGAGAAATGTGTATTGTTGACTGAACAAATTGAATATTTGGGATAAACTATTTCAAAGGGAGCAATCAGATACAAAAGATTTCTGCTGGATGCCATAAGTAAAACACCTGTTCTAGGGGACAGAAATCAGTTAAGACAATTTTTAGGTCTCATAGAATATTATGCTAAGTTTGTTGAAAGGTTTGCAGACAACTGAAAATTTGAAGAAGTTACTACGTAAAGGAAAAAGGTTCATGTGGGGGGAAGAACAACAACTGTGCTTTGACAATATAAAACAAACATTTGCAATGCAACGGGTTGCACATTTTCTCAAGTTAGAGATATTAGTATTGTAAACCCCTAACCGGACCTTTCTTGCCACATAAATTGAAAACCAAAAAAACAAGCGTGATCACGCTATGTAAAACCCAGCGTGATCCCGCTGCATGGAAAATAAAAAGATAAAGTAGTGCAGGTAAAGGATCAGCCACGATTGCAAATAACTAATAAGGGGATGGAGGGTAATTTAGAGGATCCAGGTAAACCTTGGCACACCGTCTGTCTAGATCTCATTGGGCTCTTGGTGGAACTGCTGGGCAACATGAAGTATGCAGTGGTAATCATAGATATACATTTCAAGTGGTTAGTTGTAGAGTTTATGAAAAATGCTACAAAAAGAACCACGATTGAGATACTAGAGAAACTTTTTAAGGAGGAAGGAGTTCCTTTAGTTCTTATAACTAACAACAGCACAAAATTAATCTCACATTAAACGGTAAAAATGATTGGGGGAATGTGGTGTTAGACATTTGCGCACTTCATTATATAATCCTCAAGGAAAAAAGTGTAGCAGAAAGGCTACCAGGTTTGTTAAAGGTACTATTCAATTAGCAGTCAGTGCAACATAAGGAAAATGATAACTGATATGGTGTGGGCATATCGCACCACTACTCATAGTGTGACACAGGAAACACACTTTTGATCTATGCGTGGATGGTTACCAGGCACAAAATTGGTTCCCGCATGGCTAAAGGAATGGGTTGTAAATGGTGGCAGGAGTCAAGAAAGTACAAAATGTATAGAAAGGGAAACCAAACATAAATTGAGAGCAGGAGACTGGGTCAAAATAAGGTCTAGTATAGTCTTGAGAGGACTCTCCAAGTTCAGAGGTCCCTTCTACATTCAAAGGGTAGGAACATTTTTTGCAATTCTGGGAAATGGTGAAAGATGGAATTTGAGGAATGTGGCATTATATCAAAAGGGAGGAGAATGTGTGAGAGAAGAGGATGACGGATGTTCAGGTATGATGTTTATGAAAGATGAGGAGGTGAATAGGGACAGAGAGTTGAGTGTCAATGTTTCAGGACACTATGTTGATGAGTTAGGAGGATTGACACAAACTAAAAGAATCTGTGGGACATCAAATTATCTGGAAAATTATGTGAGACAGTAATAAAGGATTATTTTTTTGTTTTGTTCCTATGTTTGTTTTCTTAAATGATACTGAAGAGGGGGAGATGTGTTATGATGTAAATGTGGTATGATGTATTGTTTTCCAGAGTGTAAGGCATCAAGTGTTCTTACGATGTCAGTTTACCCTGGCGTTTTGAAGGGGACTGAGGCCGGTTGTCTTCTCCAATAGATCTTGTAATAAAAGGAACCTGCGAAAGGTCGATGATTCATAACAGGCACACAACTTGCTATCAGGGCACACCATAAACCAGCATGTGAGACTTTTATGACCAAAGGATTACATATGGTGGCAGCCTGCATCTTTTGCATGTGTTATACATTTGAGGGCACACACATTCCCATTAAAATACATACTGGGTGTGAAAAATCATGCTGCAGACTATCTGTCCAGATTAGTGGGAATGATGACACGAAAACTGTATATTAGTACAAAACATGATTATTAACAAGGGAAAGTGTGTATAATTACACAAAATCATTGCAGAAAAAGAATGGTGAGAAGTATTGAGTAGGGATGAGACATTCTATGAAGTTACACATTTTCTACTCAACACATGGAACAAAAAGAACAAAATTGATCTAGAATGTAAACCACTTTGAGTAGTTAGAGGTGAATTAGCCATCAGCAAAGATCTGTTATTCAGAGGACTGAGGTTGATTCTGCCAGATAAACTGAGATCGTTCATAATGACTCACAAAGGATACCTATGGATGGTAAAAACCAGTGGTAGAATATGGTGTGAGTGTTGGTGGCCAGAACTTGATGTGATATGTGTTGTAAAGTGGAGTATTGATAAGGGCAGGTAAGTCCCTACACTTAGCAATAGTCCACTAACACCCACTGGGTACAGTCAGGTCTCAATAAATTAATCTCCGCTCAACCCATGGTAGCTTGGCAATGAGCGACAAGGCTTAACTTAGGAGACAGGTGTGGAAAGCATTTAAAAATCACAAAACAGTAAATAACTACAACACAAAACACAATACAAATACAATACCAATGTATAAAAACATAGAGTATATTTTTGTCTTTAAAATGACACCAAAACGATTAAAATCAAATAAGGGAGACTGGAGATATGAATTTTTAAAGACTTAGGCCCTCATTACAACCCGGGCTGTCGGTGTTAAAGTGGCGGTAATACCGCCAACAGGCATGGGATCACGACCATGACGTAAACCGCCAATACAGACAGCCACTTTAACTCTCCCACCACCACAGCGGTAGCAACAAACACAGTGGAGGTAACCGCCAACAGCCAGGCAGAAGACAATGTACCACCCACACTATTATAAGGCACCAATCCGCCAGCTTTTCCGGGGCGGTACCAACGCCATCAAAAGCACAGCAGAAACAGTACACAGAAGGGAAACGACTCACCTCTCGACACCCAAGGAAGAACTAGGATGCCATGGTCAATAGCCTCCTCACTGAGGGCAGGAGGGCTGACTGGGGCAGGGCCTGAGGTGCCTGGGGCGAAGGAGATGCCCACCCTCCTAGGTGAGCAGGTACGAGAAACACACTGAGGGGCTGCTGGGAGGGCGGTGCTGGTGGGGGGGTGGCGGCTGTACCTGTTGTTGGGGTGGGCACAGAGGTGTACGCCACCACCAAGGAGCTTCCAATCAGTGGAGGAGTCGCTGTCGCTGGTATCCCCTCCTGTCCCCGTCGTGGTGCTCCCCTCACCCTGCGTCCCACTGGTGCCTTCACCCTCTGTAGATTCAATCCTCCAGGGCCATGATGGATGCAGCTCCCTCCATCACTGTGCCTCTGCTCCTCCGCCAGATGATGCTAATGCACAAGGACAGGGTAACAAAACAAGAAGGGGGGAAAAGACAGGATACACACAAGGTCAATGCCAGCAACACCACTACCGTTGGCGGACACAACACACAGGGAGCAGTCCTATGCACTAGGCCATGCACTAGCAGTTAGTAGGAAATTCACCAGGCCATGGGGTACTATGCCTAACACCATTTGCTGCACACCTGGAACCCACAGGAGCCTGTCCAGTTTTAGATCCCCACAAAAAATATTGGGGTTGGAGTGCCTCAGAGCCTGGTCAACAAGGGACTTACCCTTCAAGTTCGCCCTGGCCTAGGGGAACCCACAGCCCACATCCCCCACCCAGACACATCGTAAAGCGTGCAGAGTCAGCTTAATGACACTGTACTCACCCCCTTGTGGCTGCTGTGATGGCCTCAAGCGCCCATCCAACTCTGGATATGCCACCGCCAGGATCCGGAACATCAGGGGGTTCATGGTGCGACGGGCACCCCTTCCACGTTGGGAGGCCAGCCCCAGCAGTGCCTCCACCATCTTCTTGCTCCAGCGGCGCAGGTCCTCCCATCTCTTGCGGCAGTAGGGGCTCCGTCTATGAAAAACCCTAGGGTCCGCACTTCCTTGGTGATGGCATGCTAAATTCCCTTCTTCTGGTGGGCGCTGACCTAGCGGAAAGGTACAGGAGGAAAGGAAATTACTCATCCGTCCAGACCATCATACTCATTGCCCACCAGCTCCCACCCATGCCCTGACGCACATACACTCACCATCCTCACATGCAGACCTCAGCCCCCCCCACATGTATCTTCCATCCACACCACTCCAAACAGGCATTGCCCACGCATCATGCTCACAGTGTACTCACCTGTTTGTCTGGAGGACCGTAGAGTAGCGTGTACAGGGGGAGGACCCCATCCACCAGTTTGGCCAAATCCACAGCGGTGAAGGCAGGGGCCCTTTCCCCAGACACTCGAGCCATTGTTGCTTCCAGACTCAGGTCACAGCAGCACTTGCAGTGTAGGTCCTCTCCTGTTGAAGGTCAGGTATCAAGTGAGTGAACAGATAGAAAATGGCGGTCACGTCCGCGGCGGTGCGTACCGTCACCACCGGCGTACATCGTCATTGGCCCCTGGAACCCATAGGGCCCAATGATAACCAATGCTGAATTGTGTGGCGGTCTTCGACCGCCTACCGCGACGCTGCACAACGCCAGAGCAGTTACCTCATTTCCCCTTGTCCCCCCTCACAAGTCAGGCAGCTACCATTTCAGGGGGGCACATGGCATGGCACCTAACTGCGTCACAGCACAATTTGGCAGATATACGGACAAACTACGCCACACACGGATTTACTCACATTACTGCAAACACACTTGTGCAACCTATGTGGTACATGACCTCCTGCTCACCATTCTCCTCCATAGGGCACATCCGCTGGGGCAGATGATGAGATGGTGTCATCCTCCGTGGTACATGACCCCCTGCTCACCATTCTCCTCCATAGGGCACATCCGCTGGGGCAGATGATGAGATGGTGTCATCCTCCGGTGCACAGACCCCTGGTGGTCCTGTCGACAATGGAAGACAGACACATCATTATCACCTACAGACTTGATTGTGCCACCTGTGCAGGTCCTGTCAGTGCTCCATTTCCTGGCAAGTGGCTCCTTTCAAACTACAGTGGCCATTGCATCTGGGATGTGTCAGCCAATGTTTTCTAACGTGTTGACCAGAGTGTTGTCTGCCCAGCTGAAACACATGCGCAGCTACATCGTGTTTCCCCAGGGGGAGGATTTGCCCACAATGAAAGCTGACTTTTATGCCCTGGGACATATCCCCAACATCATAGGTGCCATTAATGGTACACATGTGGCATTAGTCCCCCCCCCGGCAGAAATGAACAAGTGTACAGAAATCAAAAAAGCTACCATTCGATGAATGGGCAGATGGTGTGTTTGGCGGACCAGTACATCTCTCATGTGAATGCCAAGTATCCTGGCTCTGTGCATTACACCTACATTTTGAGAAATAGCAGTATCCCTTATGTGATGGGCCAACTCTAGAGGCACCGTGTGTGGCTAATAGGTGAGACCAAGGTCCCCACACAGTATGAGTAGGTGTCTGGGTATGTGGTAGTCCCTAAGGGTTAGTGTGTGTCTAACAGTTATCCTTCGACATTTGCAGGTGATTCTGGTTACCCCAACCTCTCATGGCTACTGACCCCAGTGAGGAATGCCAGGACAAGGGCAGAGGAACGCTACAATGATGCACATGGGCGAACTAAGCGTATTATTGAGAGGAAGTTTGGCCTACTGAAGGCCAGATTCCAGTGCCTCCATATAACAGGTGGCTCCCTATACTACTCACCGAAGAAGGTGTGCCAGATAATCGAGGCATGCTGCATGTTGCACAACCTGGCATTGCGACGCCAGGTCCCTTTTCTGCAGGAGGATGGGCCTGATGATGGTCTTGTGGCAGCGGTGGAGCCTGTGGACAGTGAGAAAGAGGAGGCAGAGGAAGAAGATATTGACAACCGATCGAACATCATCATGCAGTACTTCAAGTGACACACAGGTAAGAGACTGTCACTGCTCCTCACATTTCTGAATACTGTAGGACACTGTATAAGTCAGCCTCTTCACCTCTGTCTATGGACACTGACAGTTCACTTTGGTTTTCAATTTTTCAGATCTGGGTACCTCATTCTGCCTTCTGCTATATGTACTGCTGCCCAACAACCGTCATACATTGGTATGAGCAAATTAACATTTACATTAATATTTGTTGATGATGTTGTAATAATCTATTTGTGAAAGAACAGATTGACTCCAGATTGGTTTGTGATTCAAGGGTGTTTATTTAGGGGCTAATGTGTATAGGGGTATGTGGAAGGGGTGACGGTGGAGGAGGGTCCAAAGTAGAGTCCAGTCTCTTGGTATCACAGGTGCATTGTCCAATGGGGCATAGGAAAGGGAGTAATGGCAGTTCAAGGTGGACAGGGTGACAGAGTGGGACAGAAGGGTGACAATTAGGAGGGTCCTATTTCCTGGCGGGGGTCTTGGCAATGTTCTCTGTCTTCTGCCTGGATCGCAGGGACAGTTTGCGGGGTGGTTCTTCTTCTGCAGTGGGTGGGATGCTGGTGGGCTGTTGTTATTGTGGCGGGGCCTCCTGTCCACTAGCGCCAGCAGAGGTGGAGGGCTGTTCCTCGATTTGGCTAGTGTCAGGGGCCCTTTGTTGTGCCATTGCCTCCCTCATGGTCTTGCCTATGTCAGTCAGCACCCCTGCTATGGTGACCAGGATGGTGTAGATGTTGGTGAGGACCTCCCTGATCCCCATGTATTGTCCCTCCTGCAGCCGCTGGGTCTCCTGAAACTTGGCCAGTACCATGCCCATGGTCTCCTGGGAATGGTGGTATGCTCCTATGATGTTTGATAGTGCCTCGAGGAGGGTCGGTTCCCTGGGCCTGTCCTCCCCCTGTCTCACTCAGTCCTCCCAGCTTCCCTGTTATCCTGTGACTCCGTCCCCTGAACCCTGTTCCCCTTTGCCACTGACCCCAGGTCCCTGATCGTCCTGGATTAGTGGGGTTGCCTGGGGTCCCTGCAGTGGTGGACACACTGCTGATTGACGTCTCCTGGGGACAGTGGCATGGGCCTACCGGGTGGGTGCTGTGGTGGTGTTTTCTGAGGGGGAGGTTCTGTGGTGGCTTGGGACTGTGGCAGGGGAACCGACTGTCCAGAGGTCCCTGATGGACCAGGCTGGTCATCTTGATCCAGGCGTGCAGAGATGCTGTTGTCACTGTGGGCCTCTTCTATGGGGGGACTGGATATGGCTGGCACCTCCTGTCTGGTGACGTTGGGTAGGGGTCCTGTTGGGGTGTAAATGCATTGTTATTTTATCTGTGTGTGCCATCTTGTGCAATGGGTGTGTTTCCCTCTATTACTGTGCTTGCACTATCGCCTTGGCCTTTGTGTGAGTGGTGATTGTGTGCCCTGGGTGAGTCTCTCTATTGGACATGCTTTGATGATGGGTGTCCATGCATGTCTGTGATGGGTGTCCTTGCATTGTTGTTGCATGCAGGGCTTGGTTGTGGGAGTGGTGGGGCGTGATGGTGGGGTGTGTGGGAGATGGTGAGTCATGGGAGTGAGAGTGAGGGTGGGAGTATGTGATGGCATGCAGGTAGGGTGAGGGGTGTAATAGTAAAGATATGACATACCATAGTCGAGTCCTCCTGCTACTCCTGTGAGGCCCTCAGGATGCATTATTGCCAAGGCTTGCTCCTCCCATGTTGTTAGTTGTGGGGGAGGAGGTGGGGGCCCACCGCCAGTTCTCTGTACAGCTACTTGGTGTCTGGATACCACGGTTCGCACCTTCCCCCGTAGGTCGTTCCACCTCTTCCTGATGTCATCCCTTGTTCTTGGATGCTGTCCCACTGCATTGACCCTGTCGACAATTCTCCGCCATAGCTCCATCTTCCTTGCAATGGATGTCTGCTGCACCTGTGATCAGAATAGCTGTGGCTCTACCTAGATGATTTCCTCCACCATGACCCGGAGCTACTCGTCAGAAAACCTGGGGTGTCTTTGAGGTGCCATGATGTGGTGTGAGTGATGTGTGAGGTGATGGTTGATGTGATGTGTGAGGTGATGTGTTGGGGTGTGTGGTGTGTGGATGGTGTATGAGTGATGGTGTTGTGTGCCTCTGGATGCTGGTGTAGTCTTTGCTTTTCTCTCTCTCTGCTTTTTTTCAGTGTAAGGGGTTATGGGTAATGTAGGTGTGTGTTTTATATTGGATTCGGTGTGTGGGTGTGGTGTGTGTATGTGTGTCAGGTGTGTGTAGTTTGAATTGTCCAATGTGATGTAGTTTTGTAAGTGTGTGTGTATTTTGAGCGCAGCAGTGTGTACCGACAATGGTTTACAGCGGTTGAATGACCACTGCGTGGATTTGTGGGTTGTGATACTGTGGGAGTATTCCTGTTGGTGTGACGGTGGAGGTTTTGTTATCGCCAATTTATCACTGACCTTTGGTGTGGCGGACTTGTGAGGGTGTCAAGGTTTTGGCAGATTCCGGCCTGTGGGTCGTAATAGCTGTAGTGGATTCCCACGGCCGCAGCGGTGTGTTGGCGGTCTTCTGCACGGCGGTAAGCAGCATTTACCGCTAATGTTGTAATGAGGGCCTTAGTCTTTTTCTTGAAGATTTTCTCTCTGACGTCGACCTCCACAGCAAGCCGATTTCGAATCAACATCATCAGATTGCTTTTTCAGGAGCCCCATTGACATCCTGGAACTCTGAGGCTCCAGAGCTTTTCAGCGGGACGAACCTGCAAGTCAGGCCTGGTCACGGTCGACATAAGCTGGCTTGACTCATGACAGCGGGTTGGTCCCTTTATGGAGCTTTTTTTCAAAAGTTCTCCAAACTTCGGGATCTTCTTCCAGAAGGTTATTGAAGGTCCTTTAGGAGTCCAACCCCCACCCCTAGGTTCCAGAAGCTCTGAGTTGCTCCTTGAGGACTGGGACTCCAACTTCCAGAATGCATCTGGCTCAAACTCCAAAATGACCACTGGAAAGTGGTCAGCTAGACAGTTTCTTCAGGATTTGATGCAAGGGACTCTGGTTAGCTGGTTTTCACCTATAGCAAGTAGGGAGTCCCTTCTTGAACCAGTTGAAGCCAGGCAAAGTCCTTTTTGTGGAGAAGCCCAAGTGTGCAGCTGGTGCAGTCCTTCAGAGTGCAGTGTCCAGGTGCAGGTCAGGGATCCAGCAGGGCAGTCCTTCTTCTTCTGATGTTGTTCCTTGTAGGGATCTGAGGCGCATCGCTGCCAAACATATCCTTGCTCCTGGGGTGAAAAGCAGGGGGGGCAACTGTACAATCACAGGCAGGCCACTACCCTCTTGGATGACAACCTCCTGGGAAGTGTAACAAAAAATAAATCCCAGGGACGTTTCTTAAAAATCAAAAATGGCAGTAACTGAATTTTGGAGGTTAGGTCTGGCTGAGCCCATCCACTGGTATGGCTAAAAATATTTAACACAACCCTCTCCAGTCCTCTCCTAATCTAATCAAGAGGTCACCTGGTTGTCAGGGTTTGCAGGCAATGGGGGAGGTCAAGAGCTGCTCCAAGTGTCCTTCCTTCCTTTGAAGACCAGTTTGGCTGCTCTCCCCCATCCTGTTCCACCATCTGCTGAGGCAGATCTCTTCCCCCAGGTACTTCCTTTGTGTTCAGCCCAGGCCACATCACAACTCATCAAGGCAGCCCGGCCAGGCTGCCAAAAGCTGGTCAATCAGAGAAGGGCACCTCAGAGCAGAACTTTTAGGAAGAGTTCTAAAACTCTTTCCCTGAACCGGTTATATTGAATCCAATGGTGAGTTGTTGCATTTATTATAACAATCCGTTTGAGACCAAACTTGCCATATCTATCTTATTTAGGGACTTTATTAATTAAAATAAAGTCTCCCCATTTTAGCCTATGGAGGCTATTCACTACAATGAAGGAAAAATGATTTTGGCTATTGTTCTTCACCAGGGCTTATAAAACATATTTTATAAGGTCCCTGCTTATAGTTACACTGCACCCAACCCTGGGGGCACCTACGGCTCCCATTGGGGTGACTTATATGTAAAGATAAGGTAGTTTAAGATGTTGGAAGTACTTTTGATTCCAAAGTCGAATTTGCATGTAATTGTATTTAAAAGCAGCCAACAAGACAGGGCTGCCTTTAAAATGCCTACCTATGCTAGGATCCCTAAACCTACATGCTCTACCATATACTAGGGACTTATAAGCTGGTTGACATAGCCAATTATAACTAGCCTAATTTGCATACTCATTTTACACAGAGCACAGGCCCTGGGAATGGTTAGCAGTACCCACGGCTCCATCAGAGTCAGGAAAACACCAGCAAAAAGTGAAAAATGGGGGCAAAAAGTTAGGGGGCTTCTGCAACCAGCCCAATTTACTCACACAAGCTACCCAGCCCACACACCCATGAGACTCAGCCCAACCCTGGGAGAGTCTTCCTGGCTTATCAGGTGAGGAAGACAGCGAGGAAAACTGTCTGTCCCTTTGCAGGGCCTACTCTGCCTTACATTCTCCTGCCATGGTCACTCCCTTTGCCTAGTGAACCCACCCCAACAGTAAAATGACCCATTTTAAACTGTAACTTCCCTGTAGGGGGGGTCTTGCTCCTCTCGCTCTGCCAGCTTGGGTAGTGAGATGCCTACCTCCCCTTTCCCTAACTTTTCTAGGGCAACACTTGGTTACCCAAAGAGGTCACCGAACATTTGAGCAGCCACACCATGACCATCAGGATCAGGGGGCCTACTTTGCTTTTGGCCCTGGGGTCTGCCTCCCAGGCCAAGTGCACTGCTGCCATGAAGGCCAGCACCCAGCAAGGGGTACTGACACCTTACAGCTGTCAGCACCCAGAACCACACCTTAAGCTCTCCACTAAAAGGTGGGTGAGCTGCTTTAGGGGCAACTGTGGGGTCCTGGCACCCCTCTTGCTGTTTAAAGGGGGGGCTACCACATCCTATAGCAGACAGCCTTCTTCCACTCTCCCTTCTGTTAGTGCAGGCATGGGCAACAAGCTGCAGCTGGGGCAACACCCTGCAGCTGGACCGCTGCCTGACTACTCAGGACATCCTCGGGTTCAGGTGAGACCTCACCAGTGCCAATTCTGGGCTTTTACCACAACTAAGGCAAAATGCCTTGGGCTCACTGGAGCTCTCTTTAGGAGTGGCCTACCCTTCTTTTCCTTTTCCCTTTTTTCGGGGACCCCTGTCTCCTAACTGTAGGGACTGGCTCCCCAGGACTTTGAGTTGGTGGGGTGCCCTTGGCGACCATCCCCTCTGGAACCAGACTCACCTCTGGGAGGTCATGGCCCACGATGCAATCTAAGGGAAAGTCAGCACTGACCCTCACCCTCAACCAGTCAAGGATAGCCTCTCTCTCTAGGGACACTATGGCTACAGGCTTGGTGGTGACCTCACCTGCGGCTATCCTGACTTTCCGGATCTCCTCAGGCCAGTGGTAGGGGTCCCATTCACCTGAAAGGGGTGAAAGTGCCTACTTCCACCCTAAGGGATCACCAGATTACCATCTGGTTCTATCTCCCAGCCCAATGCTATGAGGACCTCATCATCTGAGGAGTCCTCCTCTATGGCTGCACTCGACAGCCCAGTGATAACCACCTTCTTGGGAGAGGCTGCATCTCCTCTGAAGTGATCTGTCTGCTGGCAGTCAAAGCAGGCCTTTCTGTCCAAGAGCTTATTTAACTCTGGGTCTCCCTGCCTCTGCTTGTCAGACTGGGATTTACTCCCCTCCTTTTTAGGGTTCTGGGGTACAGAGGGAGTCTCTGTGGTGGGCTTACCACCTTCCTCTTTAGGTTTTTGCGGACCTGACCCTCCTTTCTTGGAGTCTCCCCCCGGGACTTGACAACCACCCCAATTCTCAACCACTAATCAGCTACCTCTCCCAGCTCTCAGGAGATGGTCAGCTTAGAGTCCACTAGATGCTGGCGTAACCTCTCTTGGATACAATTGGTCAAGATGTACTCCCTCGTGATCAAATTGTATAACCCCTCATAAGTGTTCACTTTGTTACCATGTACGCAGCCCTCTAGTGCCTTACGTGAGGTGTCTACAAAGTCAACCCAAGACTGGGTATTGACCTTCTGGTTGTCCCCAAACTTCATTCTGTACGGCTCTGGAGATCAGACAAAACGTTTCAGTTAAACACCTCTTCATATTGGGATAGGAATCTGCTTCTTCCACCCCTATGGTCGGGAGCCTGTCCCGCCCAGATTTTGGAACCATCTCCCATAGGAGTGAACCCCAATATTGGGGCTGAACCCTTCTCATTTGCAGAGCCCGCTCAAATGCCTCTAACCACTTGTCTATGTCATCCCCCTCTGCATAAGAAGGAACAACTGACTTGGGTAACCTGGAGCAGAAACCCCCTCCTACGGACACCTCAACTTCTCTGTCACTGCCACTATCTCTCTGTTCAATCTTTGCCCACCCACTTCTTCTTCTCTAGGGCCAACTCTTCAGCCTCCAAATCTATCAGGGCTACCTGGGCCTCAAGTTCCCTTTCCCTGAGGTACAGGTTTGCTTCTTCTTGGGCTGATGCCACAGACCCGACACTCCCACTAGCTGTGGCTGGGGCCCTAACTACTGATGTCACAAACAGGTGATCATCCTTCTCCTCCTGGAGGTTGGAGAGGACATCTTACCTCTCCCTTCCTACCTCAGAAGCTTTCTCTGCCCCCATCTGCACTATCCAGGCTTCAAGGGGCTTGAATATCACATCCTTCCTAAGGCTGCTAGCAGCAGGTAATCCCCTCTTCCTGCACAGCACCCTAAGCAAAGCTGCAGTGAGTGTGTGTAGGATAGTCAGATCAAGCTCCATGGTCTCCCTTAAGTTTTGTTGCACTTAAAAAACACTTTGCCACCAATTGATCAGAAGAAGTAATTACAAAATTAGTCTAAATTTGAAAAATCAAAAAATACTTTTGCTCTAGGTCAATTAAGAGGATGTTTTACTTATTTCACATAAAACTGTAATGTGATATTAAACACAACTACAGGATCCCACCACGGCATACAAAAAATGTTGGAAATTGGATTATTGGTAAAGGCAGGTAAATACCTACACTTAGCAATAGGCCACTAACCCCCACTAGGTCCAGTCAGGTCTCAATAAATTAATCCCCTCTCAACCCTCAGTAGCTTGGCAATGAGCAACAAGGCTTAACTTAAGAGAGAGGTGTAGAAAGCATTTACAAATCACAAAACAGTGAATAAGTAAAACACAATAAAAATCTAAAACCAATTTATACCACTCAAGAATATTTTTCTATCTTTAAAATGACACCAAAACGCTCAAAATCGTATAAAGGGAACTGGAGTTATGAATTATTTAAAGAATTCATGTTTTTTAGTGCATTGAAACTAAAACAGCCAATCTGGTAATCTGGTCCCACTAGACAGGGGCAAAATCAAAGTTTGAGGCCGACCACGATGGAGCAATGCTCACCTACAGCAAGCGGGGGGCTTCGGTCCAGTTTACCTTCGGACTTAGGTGGTCATTACAACCCTGGCAGTCGGTGTTAAAGCGGTGGTAAGACCGCCAACAGGCCGGCGGTAAAAATTGTGCAATTACGACAGTGGCGGAAACCGCCAACGAAGACAGCCACTTTAACACTCAGACCGCCACGGCGGTACAAACAAACAGCGCGGCGGTCACCGCCAACAGACAGGCAGGAGACAATGTACCGCCCACACTATTATGACAGGCCAATCCGCCACCTTTTCCGGGGCGGATTCACCGTGGATAAAAACACGGCGGAAACAGGAATCCCAAAGGGAAAACGCTCACCTCTACACACCCCACGAGGAACGAGGACCCCATGGACCCGGAACTCCAAATTCTACCTGCAATAGTCTTCCTGCTCCTCTACCAGGAGCACGAACGCCGGCGGCGAAGACCACGGTGAGTACTGCACCTACGACACAGGGGAAGGGGGAGGGAAAAAACAGGGACACGCAACACGCAACACCCCCACCCCCACCCTCACCCACTACAACACACACACTAATGCATATCAATACATCACAGTTACACCCCTCAAACCCCCCAGAAGAATGCAAAGAAAATAGGAAATGAGTGTAACCATTGTAATATATTAAAAGCAAGTAGGCAGAAATATATATATACACCATGTACATAATATATACCAAGCATAGTAGTCCAGGTAGTAATCTAAGAAAGTCAGTGGAACACTGGGACCACACGGTATGGGCGAGGCCCACACAAGATCCCCGACCATGACGGAGAGAACACTGCAGGGGCATCAGACAGCAACTAAACAGGCACCTCAGGGGGAGGGAAAGGGGGGGAACTTCAGCCACTTGAGTGCACGATGCCAAATCCACGAGGGGGCCACATGCCCACTGTCCCATCCTGGGGAGTGCAAAGCCACAGTCTCTCAAGTCTCTACAGTGGGTGGGTTGCCCACTGTTCAATCCTGGGGAGTGCAAAGCCACAGTCTCTCAAGTCTCTACAGTGGGTGGTTTGCCCACTGTTCAATCCTGTGGAGTGCAAAGCCACAGTCTCTCAAGTCTCTACAGTGGGTGGTTTGCCCACTGTTCAATCCTGGGGAGTGCAAAGCCACTGTCTCTCAAGTCTCTACAGTGGGTGGGTTGCCCACTGCCATATCCTGGGAAGTGCAAAGCCACAGTCTCACAAGTGGATAACAGTCTCCACTGGTTCTGGAGGGGGCATGGTGCCCAGAGTGCTTCATCCTGCTAAGGACAGAGGTAGTGGATGACAGTCTCCACTGGTTCTGGAGGGTGCTTGGTGCCCAGAGTGCTTCATCCTGCTAAGGACAGAGGTAGTGGATGACAGTCTCCACTGGTTCTGGAGGGGGCATGGTGCCTAGAGTGCTTCATCCTGCCAAGGATTGGGGTAGTGGATGCTTTTCTCCACTGGTTCTGGAGGGGGCATGGTGCCCAGAATGCATCATTCACCCCGTGACGGACTCAGTTGCGTCAGTGCCCTTGCCGCTCATGGGCCAGCAGTGCTTGAGATGGCGGTGCCCTGTTCAGCGGTGCTTGAGATGATGGTGCCCTGTGCAGCGGTGATTGAGTCGGCGGTGCCCTGTTCAGTGGTGCTTGAGATGGCGGTGCCCTGTTTAGCGGTGCTTGAGTCGGCGATGCCATGTTCAGCGGTGCTTGAGATGGCGGTGCCCTGTTCAGCGGTGCTTGTGCTTGAGTCGGCGGTGCCCTGATCAGCGGTGCTTCAGATGGCGGTGCCCTGTTCAGCGGTGCTTGAGTCGGCGGTGCCCTGTTCAGCGGTGCTAGAGATGGCGGTGCCCTGTTCAGCGGTGCTTGAGTTGGCGGTGACCTGTTCAGCGGTGCTTGAGTTGGCGGTGCCCTGTTCAGTGGTGCTTGAGATGGCGGTGCCCTGTTCAGCGGTGCTTGAGTTGGCGGTGCCCTGTGCAGCGGTGCTTGAGTTGGCGGTGCCCTGTTCAGCGGTGCTTGAGATGGCGGTCTCCATTGCAGGGTCTCAGATGCTGGCGGTCCTTCATGGCCCAGCAAGGCTTGTGCTGGCGGTCCTTCATGGCCCAGTGGGCTTGTGCTGGCGATCCTTCATGGCCCAGCGAGGCTTGTGCTGGCGGTCCTTCATGGCCCAGCGAGGCTTGTGCTGGTGGTCCTTCATGGCGCAGCGGGGCTAGTGCTGGCGGTGGCCTCCTGGGCAGGTGGGCTGGTGCTGGCGGTGGCCTCCTGGGCAGCTGGGCTGGTGCTGGCGGTGGCCTCCTGGGCAGCTGGGCTGGTGCTGGCGGTGGCCTCCTGGGCAGCTGGGCTAGTGCTGGCAGTCCTGTCCTGGGCAGCTGGGCTGGTGCTGGCGGTGGTCTCCTGGGCAGGTGGGCTGGTGCTGGCCTCCTGGACAGGTGGGCTAGTGCTGGCGGTGGCCTCCTGGGCAGCTGGGCTGGTGCTGGCGGTGGCCTCCTGGGCAGCTGGGCTGGTGCTGGTGGTTGCCTCCTGGGCAGGTGGGCTAGTGCTGGCGGTCCTGTCCTGGGCAGCTGGGCTTGTGCTGGAAGTGGGCTCCTGGGCTTCGGGGATGATGGCGGTCTTCTCTGCTGTGCTGCTCTTCCCAGACTTGCCGGGTTTCTTGTGGCCCTTCCCCACCTTGTCACAGCTGACTCCACACTCCCACCGGGACCCCTGGGAGCGGCTTTGGTGGCTGGAGTCTTCCCCCTCTCCCGCCGGGCACTGGCCAACTTCTGATGCTTCACAGGTGGGGAACTGTCTGTGCTGTGGCTCCGTGCCACACTGGCTGCCCTGGTGGCCGGTGACTACAGACACCACTGGTCCCGGAGATGTTGTGGCTGAGGTGCTAGTTCGGGACCTAGCAGACGGACGGGGTGGGGGAGGTGTGCGAAAGAGGTTAAGGGTGGACAGGAAAAGTTTTTGGGACACACTGGGACGGGTAGCTAGAGGGGGTTTGGGAGTGGAGGAAGAGGTGGTGGTTGTAGGAGGTGTACGTTTGGTGACTTTGGGTGAAGGTGCATGCGCTGGAGGCTGTCGTGAGGTGGATGGCTGTTGGGTTGATGTGTGCCTGCGTTTGTGTATCTTGGGAGGGGGCGTCACAGACACACTGGGAGAGGACACAGGGGACGTGTGAATGGTGGTGGGGTGGTGACTGCACATGAGCGGGGTGTGGTGGTGGGTGTGCTGGAGAGGGACGTAGTGGCTGTAGAGGTAGTGCATGCAGGTGTGAGTGTAGATGGGACTGGGAGGGAGGAGGGAGACGAGGAGGAGGGGACACAGTGAAGGCAGTGGATGTTGGTGTGTCTGCATGTGCGTGATGCTTGCATGAGTGCCTGTGGGTTGTGTGGTGCTTATGTTTGCCAGAGCTTCCCTTGTGTGTTGACGTGTGTGCATGCTGGTCTGTAGGTGTGCTTGGGATAGGCTGAGGTACAGGGGATTGGGTCTGGGTGGAGGAAGTTGGAGGGGGGAGGCTAGAGACGGGGACAATGGCTGCCATCAGTGCTGAGGCCTTGCCTACAGAACTCGCCCTGGCCTACGGAAACCCACAGCCCACCTCCCCCACCCAGACACCTCCAGTGCACGCAAAGTCAGCAGAATGAGAGTGTACTCACCCCCTTGTGGCTGCTGTGATGCCCTCAAGCGCCCATCCAACTCTGGGTAGGCCACCGCCAGGATCCTGAACATCAGGGGGGTCATGGTGCGACAGGCACCCCTCCCACGTTGGGAGGCCATACCCAGCTGAGCCTCCGCCGTCTTCTTGCTCCAGCGGCGAATGTCCTCCCATCTTTTCCGGCAATGGGTGCTACGTCTGTGGTAGACCCCCAGGGTCCGGACATCCTTGGCGACGGCACGCCAAATATCTTTTTTCTGGTGGGCGCTGACCTACATGAAATGTACAGGGAAAAAAAAAAGTTATTCCCAACTGCACCATCAAACTGATTGGCCCCCATCCCTATCCTTGCCATGTGGCACATGCATTCACTGTCTTTCATGCACGCAGCACTCTCCCCCCTTCCTTCTTACATCCAGCCCTCTCCACACAGGCATAGCCCATACAACATGCTCCCTGTGTACTTACCTGTTTGTCTGGAGGACTGGAAAGTAGCGTGTTCTGGGGGAGGACCCCATCCACGAGCATCTCCAACTCCTCCGATGTGAATGCAGGGGCCCTTTCCCCTGACACTCGAGCCATTGTCTCTTCCAGACCGAGGTCACAGCAGCACTTGCAGTGTAGGTCCTCTCCTGTCGAAGATCAGGTATCGAGTGATTGAACAGATAGAAAATGGCGGTCACGTACGCGGCGGTGCATACCGTCACCACGGGTGTACATCGTCATTGGCTCCTGGGACCCATAGGGTCCGATGTTAACCAATGCAGCATTGCGCCGCTGTCTTCGACAGCCTACCGCAACGGTGTACAACGCCAGCGCAGTTACCTCACATCCCATTGTCCCACTTTAGAGGTCAGGCAGCCGCCATTTCAAGGTCCCACATGGCTTAATTTTTAACTGCGTCACACATACCTATGGCCTAGCCTCAACACACATACAGGCCACATTTCGGATTATGATTAGTGTACTGTGTAAGCTGTGTGTACGTACCTCTAAGTTGGTTGACTCTGTGCTCGCTGTTGTCCTTCATAGGCACCATCCGCTGGGACATGTGAGGAGATGGCGGCATCCTCCGGTGTACCGACCGTTGGTAGACCTGTCGACAATGGAGGAGCGACATGTGATTATCACATACAGGCTTGACCGTGCCACAATCCAGGAACTGTGTACCCAGTTGGAGCCAGACCTGATGTCAGCAATCCGCCATCCCACAGGAATCCCCCCCCAAGTGCAGGTGCTGTCAGTGCTCCATTTCCTTGCAAGTGGGTCTTTTCAAACAACAGTGGCCATAGCATCAGGGATGTCCCAGCCTATGTTTTCCAACGTATTGTCCAGAGTGTTGTCTGCCCTTCTGAAACACATGCGGAGCTACATTGTTTTTCCTCAGGTGGAGGATTTGCCTACAGTGAAAGGTGATTTCTATGCCCTGGGACACATCCCCAACATCATAGGTGCCATTGATGGGACCCATGTGGCTTTGGCCCCCCCACAGGAGTGAACAGATGTACAGAAAAGGGAAGAGTTATCATTCGATGAATGTACCGATGGTATGTTTGGCAGACCAGTATATCTCCCAAGTGAATGCCATGTTCCCTGGCTCAGTGCATGACGCCTACATCCTGCGGAATAGCAGCATCCCTTATGTGATGGGTCAACTCCAGAGGCACCGTGTGTGGCTATTAGGTGAGCACCTGGAAGCAAGACAGTGGGAATGGTTGTCTGGGGATATCCCTACAGGTTAGTGCATGTCTAACAATTGTCCCTCACCATTTGCAGGTGACTCTGGTTACCCCAACCTGTCATGGCTACTGACCCCAGTGAGGAATCCCAGGACAAGGGCAGAGGAACGCTACAATGAGGCCCATGGGCGAACTAGGAGGGTGATCGAGCGGACCTTTGGCCTCCTGAAGGCCAGGTTCCGGTGCCTCCATATGACAGGTGGATCCCTATTCTACTCACCAAAGAAGGTGTGCCAGATTATCGTGGCCAGCTGTATGCTTCACAACTTGGCTTTGCGACGACAGGTGCCTTTTCTGCAGGAGGATGGTCCAGATGGCGGTGTTGTGGCAGCTGTGGAGCCTGTGGACAGTGAAGAGGAGGAAGCAGAGGAAGAAGACATGAACAAAAGGGACTCAGTGATCCAGCAATATTTCCAGTGAGACACAGGTAAGAGTACAGACCTGCCTACTACATGTACTTTAACACTACTACCTCTCTACTGTCTGTCGTTTTCACCCAGTGTATGGTCACTGAGTTGTCACTTTCCCTTACCATTTCACAGATGTGGGTCCCACTGTGTGACATCTGCTTAGATTCCTCATGGACTAGAGCTGTGTGACATAGGTATGTTGACATTACAATTGAAAGAGCATTTTGTCACTGTAATTGCTAATACACTATTTCAAAATCACAGACAGACTCCAGATTGTTTTGTGCTTTAAGTGTGTTTATTTAAGTGCTCAATATTGGAGGGGGTAGTGAAATGGTGAGGGGTGCTGGCGGAAGAATGTCCATGGCAGAGTCCAGTCTATTAGTCTCACAGGTGCATTGCCCATATGGGCATAGGAAGTGGAGCTGGGGCAGTTTAAGTATGGACAGGGTGACAAAGTGGGACAGTAGGATGACAATCAGGGTGGTCTCATTTCTTGGCGGGGGTCTTGGCATCGTGCTCTGTCTTTGTCCTGGATCTCAGGGACCGTTTGCGGGGTGGTTCTCCCTCTGCAGGGGGTGGGGTGCTGGTGTGGTGGTCCTGTGGCGGGGCGTCCTGTCCACTAGTGCTGGCGGAGGTGGTGGGCAGTTCATCGTCCATCCTAGTGTCAGGGGCCCCTTGTAGTGCCACAGTGTCCCTCCTGGTGTTGAGTACTTCCTTTAGCACCCCTACGATGGTGCCCAGGGTGGAGCTGATGGTTCTGAGTTCCTCCCTGAAGCCCATATACTGTTCCTCCTGCAGGCGCTGGGTCTCCTGAAACTTGGCCAGTACCGTTGCCATCGTCTCCTGGGAGTGGTGGTAGGCTCCCATGAGGGAGGAGAGGGCCCCGTGGAGAGTGGGTTCCCTTGGCCTGTCCGTGGTCGGTGAGAGGAACCGACTGTCCCGAGGTCCCAGATGGGCCGGGCTGGTCATCAAGATCCAGTTGGACAGAGGTGCTGTCATCACTGTGGGCCTCTTCTGTTGGTGGTGTGGACATGTGTGGACCCTCCTGACTGGTGACGTTGGGTAGGGGTCCTGCAGGGGTATAAAAGGATGGTTATTACATATGTGTGTGCCATGGTGTGGAATGGGTGGGTGACTGTGTACCCCAGTGCTTGCATTCCTGTGTGGGACCTTGTGTGATGATGGTTTAGGGGGTTGTATGGGTATGTGCAGAGGGCATGCTTTAGTGATTGGTGTCCATGCTTTGTTGTTGCATGCAGGGCTTGGTGTTGGGATGGGTGGTTTGTGATGTTGGGACATATGTGAGGAGTTGGGGTGCTGGGGGTGAGGGTGAGGGTGGGGGTATGTGCTGGCATGCAGGTAGGGTGGGGGATGTAATAATTAAGATTTGTCTTACCAGAGTCCATTCCTCCACCTACTCCTGCGAGGCCCTCAGGATGCAGAATCGCCAAGACCTGCTCCTCCCATGTTGTTAGTTGTGGGGGAGGAGGTGGGGGTCCGCCGCCAGTCCGCTGAACCGCCTGGTGGTGTCTTGAGACCAAGGAACGCACCTTCCCCCGTAGGTCATTCCACCTCTTCCTGATGTCCTCCCGATTTCTTGGGTGCTGTCCCACTGCGTTGACCCTGTCCACTATTGTTCGCCATAGCTCCATCTTCCTTGCAATGGAGGTGTGCTGCACCTGTGCTCCAAATAGCTGTGGCTCTACCCGGACGATTTCCTCCACCATGACCCTGAGCTCGTCCTCCGAGTACCTGGGGTGTCTTTGCCGTGCCATGGGGTGGTGTAGGTGATGTGTGGGGTGGAGTGTGTGGTGATAAGTGTGCTGATATGTAGTGGTGTGTTGTGTGAGGTGCGTGGAAGTTCTATGGGTGATGGTGTGGTGTGCCTGTGGGTGCAGTTGTTCTTGCTGGTGCTGTCTCTCTCTGGACTTCTTTCTGAATTGTTTGTCGCAGGGGTTTGTGGGTGATGTGGGTGTGTGTTTTATATTGTATTGGGTGTGTGGGAGTGGTGTGTGTATATGTGTCAGGTGTGTGTATTTGTAATTGTCCAATGTGGCTGTGTTTTGTAAGACTGTGTGTACTTTGAGCGCGGCGGTGTGTACCGCCAATGGAATACCGCGGTTGAAAGACCGACGCATGGATTTGTGTGTCATGATAGTGCGAGCGTTTTTCTGTTGGCATGACGGTGGAGGTTTTGTTTTCGCCAGTTTATCACTGACCTTTGGTGTGGCGGACTTGTGTGGGTGTCTGAATATTGGCGGATTCCGAAATGTGGGTCATAATAGCTGTGGCCGAATTCCGTGGCCGCGGCGGTGTGTTTGCGGTCTTCTGCACAGCGGTAAGTGGCTTTTACCGCCAATGTTGTAATGACCGCCTTAGTCTTTTTCTTGAAGATTTTCTTCAGCGGGACGAAGTCACCAATCCGAACCGAACCAGCTGGAGCCTTCTTCAGACACGTGTCACAGGAGACCTCGTTGAAGAATTCTACACGAGGACTTGCATGATTTTTCAGGATGGAAATCTTTGTCCAGGCCAAAGCTGAATCTTGATCCGACGTCCCTGGAGCCCTCCTCAGATCCGCTGTGTGGGAAGTCCCAGCCTACTTTTTACGTTCATCACTTTTTAGAGCTTTTTCTTTCCAATGTCGGACGACCCTCCACAGCAAGCCGATTTCAATGTCAACATCGTTGATTTGCCTTTCCAGGAGCCCCCGTTGAAATCCTGGAAGTTTGAGGCTGCAGAGCTTTACAGCGGGATATATCTGCAAGTCATGCCGGGTTACAGTCGACATAAGCCGGCTTGACTTAGGACTGCAGGTTGGTCCCTTTATGGAGCTTTTTTCCAAAAGGTCTCCAAACTTCTTCTGCAAGGTCTTTGAAGGTCCTTTTGGACTCCATGGCTCACCCCAAGGTTCCAGAAGCTCTGAGTTGCTCCTTGAGTGCTAGGACATCAACTCCCAGAATGCACCTGGCTCAAACTCCAAAATGACCACTAGACAGAGGTCAGTTGTTCAGTTTCTTCAGGATTTTATGCAGGGGACACTGGTTAGCTAGTTTTCACTTGTAGCAAGCATGGAGTTCCTTCTCGAACCAGTTGAAGCCAGGCAAATTATTTTTTGTGGCGAAGCCCAAATGTGCAGTCCTTCAGAGTGCAGTGTCCAGGTGCAGGTCAGGGGTCCAGCAGGGCCGTCCTTCTTCTGTAGTTCTTCCTTGTAGGGATCTGAGGTGTGTGTGCAACTTTACCAAATGCATCTTTTCTACTAGGTTGAAAAGTAGGTGGGGCAACTGTCCAATCACATGCAGGCCACTTCTATCTTGGATGACAACTTCCTGGGAAGTGTGGCAAATATCAATCCCAGGGAGAAACATACCTTAAAAACCCAAAATGGCAGAAACTGAATTTTGGAGGTTAGGTCTGGCGAGCCCACCCACTGGTGTGGCTAAAAATCCTTACACAACCCTCTCCTGTCCTCTCCTAATCTAATCAAGAGGGCACCTGGTTGTCTGGGTTTGCAGGGAATGGGGGAGGTCCTGAGCTGCCCTAAATGTCCTTCCCTCCTTTGAAGACCAGTTTGGCTACTCTCCCCCAATCCTGTTTCACCATCTGCTGAGGCAGATCTGCGCCACCAGACACTTCCTTTGTGTTCAGTCCAGGCCACTTCACACCTTATCAAGGCAGCCCATCCAGGCTGCCAGAGGCTGGCCAATCAGAGAAGGGCACCGCAGAGCTGAAACTGATAACTTTGAGGAAGAGTTCTAAAACTCTCCCTGAAATAGTTATATTAAATCCAACAATGGCAAGTTGTTGCATTTATTATAACAATCAGTTTGTGACCAAACTTGCCATATCTAGCTCTTCTGAAGACTTTATTAATTAAAATAAAGTTTCCCCATTTTATCCTATGGAACCCATTTACTACAATGAGGGAATAACGTATTTTGTTATTTTTCCTTACCAGGTCTTATAAAACATATTTTATAAGGTCCCTGTTTATAGTTACACTGACCCCAACCCTGGGGACACATGCGACACATTTTAGGAGTGACTTAAATGTAAAAAATAAGGTAGTTTAAGATGTTGGATGTACTTAGAATTCTAAAGTCGAATTTTCAGGTAACTTTACCTACATGCCCTACCATATGCCAGGGACTTATAGGTAGATTGGCAAAGTCAATTATAATTAGCCTATTTTGCATACTCATCTTATACAGAGCACAGGGCCTGGGACTGGTTAGCAGTATTCAGGGCCCCAACGGAGTCAGCAAAATACCAGAAAAATTGAGGTAAAATGTTAGGGGGCTTCTGCAATCAGCCCAGTTTTCTCACAACATGGAAAAATAGTAAGACTTTTACATTGGTGTCTTAGTGACATTATTTGTAGAATAACAGTACCTCCATTGGAGAGAAGAGGATTACTTTAGAAGCAATTGAAAGAAGCATCTTTCGATATAATTAGTACAATTATGGTGAAGCAGCTACTTCATGTATTTTGTTCTTGAATAGATTTGCATTGTAGGAGGCCAGAAGTTGCTCGTGTGACTGATGCTACCCCACTGCCAAAAAGCATCTTGAGGAAATATTAAGGAGAGAAAGTTATTCCGTGTCTATTTCAACAGATAATGGAGTACAATCAGTATCACATACCATGGAAAAAAGTTTTGAGTGGAAGAGCGATAAAGAAGAATGTCATGTAGCATTCCCAAAACTAGCGAGATGGTGGAAAATGTAACAAGACAAAGAATGAAGGTGTACAACTAGCCAGGTGCAAAGGTTTACATTGGAAAAATGGTAACAGGTTGAGTGCATAAAAGTGATTCCTCATACCACTAAAAGGAAAAGGCATGTCAGTTTTGTTGAAGGAATGTGTACTAATACACGTGTGTGTGGGTTAAAAGGGTTTGGAAGAAGGGCACAACTGAATCGGGTATTAAGTGTGATGGGTAAGAAAGAGAGCTACATTTAAAGAAAAACAAGAATGTGGTATTTGATCACAATAAAGCGTTTAATGGAAACAATTATGTGTAGGTGACTAGTTAGGGCGAAGATTCCAGTAGAGAAGAAGGATTGTTCAACACGTACTAGGACATTAACAGAGATAAAATTGTTCCAAAACGCTGTAAAACTGAATATGGTAGAATATGAATTTGTGGCTAGTATGAAAGTATGTCAATGTAGATACAAGTTTGCAGAAAGAAGTAGACTTCAAAAAAGACTGTGGTTGATCTCAGTAAGAAAGTCAACTTGTGAGAATTATTAAACGAATGTTCAAAACACGAATATAATTGGAAACAATTCTACAAGTAATTTTCTTGAACTGATTATTATCTTCATGTATTATTTTAAAAAATTTGCATACATTTTTTACTGTTTTCCTTTTAGTTTTATAAACCAAATGGTGGTGTGGGAATTCACATGCAGCTTTTAAGGAAGTGCATGGATAGGTTGAATGTTATAAATAGTTCCATATCCCATGTTGTGATTTAAGTAGGAGAGAATTATTTTAGGCAGTGGCAGACGCTTTGTTGCTGGGATAGAGATGCTGCTACATTTTGATACACACGCCAGCTGTTCTTTATTCATACAAAACATTCACACTGGGGTTTTGAAGGAAGCCATGCTACACTCCTAGGAGATGGAGGAACTTAAACTGTCTAGAGTAAGGGGAGGAACAAGCAGCTGTCCAGAAGGACAAAGAATAAGGCACTAGTAACTAAAGTCTGCAGGGAAGTTGTCAAGGAAAATTGGAGGCAGATGGTCACCCAGGTTCCTGAAATGTTCTGACCTAATCTCTTGAACATATGGTCAGAGATATATGCACGCAAAGTTGTAGTTGCACTATAAACCTGAACTCCAGTTTCTAACTTGGGGCTAAGACAGGCGGTGGTGTCTCCGTTCCAATTGGTGCCACTGACAATCAACTATCTCCACTGCAACCCACCCATTACTACCCCCGAAATAAAGTACTCTGGACAGATGCCTTTAAGGGTGCTACCACAACTCGAGCACCTTACCTTTATGTCCCATGAAGTGTGTCCCAGTGGACACGTGCTATTTGGTCCACAGGAGTCCCCTTGACTGACTAAAGGCATTGTCAGGAACCAATATCACCCGATTAGAAGGGGCCCCAATCGTAGTTGTAAAGCATTAATAAATTACATTGCAATTCTTAAAGAGGGGGAACACCCCTTTCATGGCCACCCCAACTTCCTCATTCCAAGGAGTTGCAAGGTGTACATTGTGAGTTGCTAAGATTCTGCAAATTGCAATCTCTGAACCGTACGCCTTTTGGCCATATTGCCCAACATATAAACACTATAAACGTGTTTGAGTTTTAAAAAAAAAACGTTTCTTAAAGATTATGGTCCTATATACCAAAAGGCGTATGGTTCAGAGATTGCAATTTGCAGAATCTTAGCAACTCACAATGTACACCTTGCAACTCCTTGGAATGAGGAAGTTGGGGTGGCCATGAAAGGGGTGTTCCCCCTCTTTAAGAATTGCAATGTAATTTATTAATGCTTTACAACTACGATTGGGGCCCCTTCTAATCGGGTGATGACACTTACAAAGGAAAACCTGCCCCCAGGACAACTTTTGCTTTTTGAATGTCGCCTCGGGCTTTTGGAGGATCACACAGTGGTCCAGGGAATCTCTGCATTCTCTTAAAATGCCTTGCGCAGAATGCATTTAAGAGACACATAGAAACTGCAAAAAATAATATTTTGCGAATGCTAAGATCTGCTGTTCCATGCTTGCTACTGTCCCTGTTATTGATTATACTTAGGTCAGAGATTCTGGTGAGAGAGCATAGTTTATACTCAATATTAACATGAATTGTTTATGAACTAATGTATAATAATGCCGCATAGAAAATGTACTAATGTATTTTGCTAAACGCGTGCTTGAAATGTGCCCACGGGGAGTGGCCGCCAACATAAACAGGGACTAATGAAACTGACTAATAACGATGAAATGTTATGTTAAAGAATGGTCTTACACTAACTATCAAAGGTTATATGCTAAAGTTCTGCTAATAAATCATTAGGCCTTAGTTAGCATGAGTCGAGGCCTAGCTGCCTGGTTTCATATAAAATGTGTTTTTCTAACGTGCAGTGTGCTAACTTGCTGAAGGACATGAACTCTTGTTTTTCCAAAGGCTAGAAGATTAATGTAACTGTAGTAGATCCATTCTCATGAAATTCGACTTGCCCAAGGAAACATTCTTGCTGAATGCAACAGTGTAGACTAAACCCAGGTACAAGGTCACCTGAACTGGTACAGACAATGGAGCCACAGACTGAAGATGTGCAGAGGACCATGAGAGTATGAAATCATACCGGACATTCTACTGCTGGAGACGTCAATCATAAGGACCAATAAACTACGTGAGAGCTGTTATGAGGTGACAAATTTGATGAACTAATTGGTAACCTATTGGATGGAGATAGTGGGGTGCCGACATCACCCAATTAAATTTTAGGGGACTGTACAACAGAAAAGGGATAAAAACCTATGACACGGAGAGGAGACTAGGAGTTAGGGAGATGCCATTGCTATGACCCAGACACTTTGTCACTCTACCTAGAGACTTTGTAGTTTTATTTTCAAACCATCCTGGCCCTTAACTTGCCCATTTGTACTTTACCTCCTTATGAGGGAAGTAACCCTTTTACCTTGCCTTACCGAGCTTTGCTGAATTCTTGGCTGATGGCGTATCAACTGAGGTCCTGAGGACGAAGACTGAATCTGTATGCTGACCCAATACGGAGGGTAACTATATGACAATGAAATTGTGATTGTCTGTTTGCTTTTCCTTTCTAGGTACCAACTGCTTCTTTTGATAGAGACCTTAATTAGAGGTTTTCCAAATTGATGTTGCTAAATTGTTTTGCATGAAGCCCAACATGCCGATGCTAATTCGAGGTTAGTCAAGGAGTTCACTATACAGACGCAAATAGACAAATGACTGAATCTATGCTTTGTTGAAATGGTGCGCTAATGTTACTCTGCTAAGAATAATCTATGTTGACGTCGTGCTATGTTCTAATATTCATAATTCTTGCTTTGATGAAATCTTATTTAAGTTGCCAAATTATGACAATGTTGATGAGCTTATTGCTATTAAGGCTGATAAACTTGCTATTAGGATTGTAATCAATAGGGAATAAACATCACAAAACCGTTCTAAACTGGTGTGGTTATTCATGACTGAAAGGTCATGATGGTTTCCTGAATCTTATTAATGTCTTTATCTAATCTGAATTGTCTTGTTATGATAAATATTGATGACGTTATTGACATATTGATTGACATGTTGATTAGCTATCTCGTCCTAAGGTGTCTTCAATCAGGGTCAAAAGATTCATTGGCCTAAAACGAGTCCCAGAGTGTATAAATTAGTCATAAAGGGACGCGTTATCAGTTCTGGTAGCAGAGCGACGATTTGGCCCTTTGGGGGCCCTAGGACGAAGGACCATTGTTTAAAATTGTTTTTTTGAGATAATGCAAGTTGGAGGTATGATGTGTTTCTAAATTCCCCATGACTTTTCCGGAATCTCGGAGCCTGCTTAAGTGAGTTGGGTATGTTCTTGGCGTTCTAGCATGTGTGGTCCAGAATTTGCGCTTGCTCAGCTTATGCATATTGCAGGTGATTTGTGAAGTTTGTGTGAATTTAGGCAAGGTAATGTTGTTTTAATAGGAGTGGTATGAGAGTAGGGAAGTCGGCAAACTTCATGTGAGTGTGGCGCTTTGTGCTCAAAAATTATCCACGTGGTTGTTGGTGATGTACGGACCCGTCGTGGTCTAAGACTCCGGAGTATATTGACAAGTGTAGGAGACACTTGGGTTTATGTTGTAATTTGTGCGGTTTAATAGGTCAATCGGGCGTGGTTGACAAGTCGAGTTTGAGTCGAAGTGTGTGAGCGAAACCTTCGATGGAGATTTGGCAAGTTCTAAAGTGCACTAGAACGAACCATTGACAAGTCAAGAGTAGGATTTGCGGGTCGAATTCTGCTTGCGTGTGCGGGAGCTGAGAAGGAGAGAGTAGCAGCCGAGGCTTCAAGTGAAATCTCTGTAAAGTTCTGAAGCGATTAAGTACCCTTCCTGTAGTAAACCGGCAAATTTGGGTTTTGTTGTTAAAATGTGCTCGCAATATATTGCATTAGTTTTGTGTGAGGAGGACAAGCAGCAAGACTTTGTCAGCCGCAGAGTGTGTGTGAGTGTGACGTCATTTGAGCCGCGCTTGTATAGGTCAGTTGCCGAGAGGGGTCGCGCACGGATTGGCAGCCGTCCGTGAGAGGCAATTGGTTGAGAAAGGTGGGTGAAGAGTGTTCTGGGAATTAAAGTCACTTCCTGATTAGATTCTAAACAAAATAAAAGACGCAAAAATTAAGTTTTTCAAGGCTTTAATGTGTGCCTTGAGGGGAGATACATTCATTACAGCGAATGTGGGGGAGCCTACACCGCCTGAGGGTACTCCAGCTTATATCGTAATGGAGGAGAAGGGAGTCGCGCCATGTCTTTGGTTAAAACAGTGGTGCAAACTGACAGAGGAGGGATGTTTGGCGTTTCCGGAGCACAGAACGTTTAATACGAGACTTTTGGAAAATTTGCAGTTGATGTTAAGTGTGCAAAAACCGCCTCCAAGACCAGCTCAGTATGAGGCATTATCAATCTGGGATTTGATGGCCATACGACAGAGACAGCAGAAATTTGAAAGGAGAATGAAAAGAGCAAAAAATACTTTAGCTGAGGCTAGATGGGATAACAAGCCCAGGATGTGGAGAAGGGGAATAGTTGACAGACTTAAGATGTTTCCGGCAATAACTCAAGAAGATGAGACACAGGAAAAGAAAGCCACTTGTAAGACAGATAAGGGCTCTAGTAAAACAAAGGAGACGCAGAGGTCTTGGGTAGATGAAGATGATTCAGATGATGAAGAATTTCTTAATCAGTTGTTACATGATCGCCCGCCACCGTATGCCATAAATGACAATACGCAGAGCACTAGTGTGGGTCCTGAAGGTCCGGCACAAAATAAAGGAATCACAAATACAGTACAGACAAGTGATACAGTTTTGATACAGAATGGTGTCAGTGTACCCACTGCATCAGACATGCAGATACAGTTGCAACTACCGCCGATTCAGAGGCTCTATCCAGATGTCCCAGTATTGGAGACAACTATGAGTTTGATGGTGCCGCCTGATCCAGTATATACGAGATCAAAATTAGTGCAGATTGAGCCAACTCCACAATTGCTGCCCCAGCTGCAGCAACAGATGGTTCCGAATTACCAGCAGCAACAGGTGGTTCCGGGTTACACGTCTGTTGTAGGACCGCAGTCAGTGGGTACAGCACCCATGATAAATCAAGCTATGGGAGTTAATGCTCCACAGGGTTTGGGACTTGGACAGTCACCAGCTGCTATATCATTGCCAATTACTGTTGGTCCACCTGTACCGCTATATGCGCAAAGTAATCCTGGCATGTGTGATCAGTGAGTAATGACCCAAGAGGCGATAAGAGGAGGGTCTAGCGGAAACCTGCAGGAAATGACACAAGGAGGTCAGTCAGCCGAAAGGTCAAGATCCTTGTTAGACTTTAGTCCAATTGGGGTTCCTTTGGAGACAATGAGACAAGCAGGGTTAGGTACGCTAACCTCACAGGTAATGAGTACAAATACAACACAGACACCCATGGTGCAGTCTGGAAATGTCTTGTTGCAAGGCTTAACAGCGCAACAATTGAATGAGTGGTTAGATAAGCTCAACACTCCGCAGTCTACTACAGTGACAGCGGAAAAGTCAGAAAGAGACGAATACCTGAATTTTGTGAGACTGGGGGTAGAAGCCACAGAACTAGTAGAAGGGACCATGGGGGTGAACAGATTAGAGTCATATAGAGGCAGAATTGAGGTACATGTGCCCCAAAATAACCAGAGAAGTGAGCAAGGTACATCAGAGGTTGGCAAACCTAGCAGACAAATACGGCATAGACATAGAAAATACTAAGCATTTGAAAAAAAGCTATAGGTTAGACTTTGAGCCTAAAGACTTCAAACACATCAGATCTACCGGAATGAAAGCACATCTCAAAGAGATACTGCAGAGTTCTCAGATTTGGGGAGCATTAGAAAAGTGGGAAGGCAGATGGGCAAAGAAGAGAGACAAAGAGGTAGGCGATGGACCGGAACCAAAGCAGGTTAAAACCGCACCGGACACTGGAACAATAAAGATGTTACCAATGAGAGAAACAGCTGGAGGGGTTTTGGTTCATGTACCGTGGTCTAGAGGTGACATCCTCTCCTTCACAAATGATTATCCCAGGTTGAGGGAGAAGCCGATAGAGTGGTATCAGCAGACAGACAGCTTTGTGAAGCTTGCGAAATGTCTCTGGGAAGACTTGAATACCCTGTTTGAAATTATAGTTCCACCTGACTTATGGCTTGAGTGCAAGAGAGGTGTGGACTGGCCGACAGAAGAGCCGGCAAGGGATAAAGTTACTGGAGCACCATCGGCAGAGGTGATGAGGTATTATCATAAAGAAATTGAGTTTCTGAAGCAGAAGGTGTCGCCGAAAGTGACTGATTGGCAGAAAATAGATCGAACATCACAGGAGGCCAAAGAGTTGAGCCATGCTTATTATGAGAGGTTGTTGAAGGCGTTCAAACACTATAATGGCACTGAGGTCATAGAACCGAAAGACATGAATCACCTTGTGTTCAGATTTGTCGAAGGGAGATTAGTCAGATGATTAAGAATCGTTTAATCTGTTGGCAAGCAAAGCCGATTGATGAGGTGTTGCAGTATGCGAAATACTGTAGTGATGAGATTGAGCTGAAACAGAGAAAGTTGAAGGAGAAAGTGATGGTGATGCAGATTAAGGCAGCGCAGGCAGGGATGCAGGGAAATGGAATCCAGCAGATGGTACAGCAGCAACCGCAGGGAAATGGAATGTTTCAGGCGCAACCAAGAGGACGAGGTCGAGGAGGTTTTGGGAACAGGGGTCCGGATATTAATACTGTTGTGGTTCAGAATGATGTACAGGGGATGAAAAAGGTGTTGCCATGTCACGCGTGCGGGGGTGTGGGGCACTGGAAGCGGGAATGTCCGATGGTGGCGCAAGATGGTGTCGTTCAACAAAGCAATGATGTTGGTACATTTCAAAATGTGAGGGGTCCAGAAGTGAGAGGTCAAAATCAGAACTTCCAGAATAACATGGTTCAGATGCAGGGTTTACAGCCCAAGCAACAGATACAAATGCTGCTTGTTCAACCAGCACAAGTGCAACAAGTACAACAGCAGATTCCCATTGTACCTAGACAGCAAATGCAGATACCAGTAGCTCCAATGGGACAGCAACAGGTGATGCTTCCTCAACAGGTCACAGGTCAAACAATGAGACAAAATAACACAGTACAACAGTTCCCTTTGCGTGGTTAGGATGGAATAAACGATGAATGTTCGGATGATTGTTCATATAGTGAGGAGTGCAGGCTCGCAGCTTCCCTAGAAGTAGATCAGAGGGGACCCTATGTAGAGGGAAAGGTGATGGGTGACGGGTTTTATTCCTAGTTGATACAGGAGCTACACGCTCTACAGTCAGAAGCGCAGAGGTTCCGAAATTGACACTTTCAGGGGGTACTATGAGGGTGGTAGGAGTAGCAAATCAGTTCCTGACGAACCCAATTACAGATCCAGTCCAAGTTGAGATTGGTAACTTCCAGGGATGACATAAATTTGTAGTCTGTGATTCGAGTCCCGTATCCCTACTGGGAACAGACTTATTGTGCAAGACGAGGTGTTCAATTACCTATTCCAATGAAGGGATTGAGGTGCAGACAAAACAGTGATGATGAAGGGGACGTAGTTCAGATCTCTGAGCTAGAGACGGAGATGGTAAATGAGGAATATCATTTGATAACCTTATTCCCAATGCTCACAGTGAATGACTTACCAGCTGAATTACAGGGGACAGTGATAGAGAAGGTGTGGGATCTGACAGGAAAGGAAGTGGGACTAATAAAAGGAATAGAACCAGTCAAAGTAGAGGTGAAGCCAAATGCAGCGTTTTCCCAGGTACCGCAGTATCACATGGCACAAGACGTCCTTATACAGGTGACGCAGATAATTGCAGACTTTGTGAAGGAAGGGGTTCTGAAAGAAGTATTGAGCAGCCCGTGTAATTCACCAATAATGGGTCTGAATAAGCCTTGTGGGAAAGTCCGAATTGTTCAAGATTTGAGGAAAATAAATGAGATTGTGGTAAAATGTTGCCCCATAGTGCCATATCCGGCAGTGATTATGTTTCAGGTTCCGTGTGATGCAGAGTGGTTCACAGTTGTGGACCTGTCACAAGCATTCTTTTCGGGGCCTCTTCATGAGGACAGCCACTTTATTTTCAGTTTCAAATTACTGGATAAGGTTTATAGTTGGTGCAGAAATTCTCAAGGGTTTTCTGAGTCACCTTCCATCTTCAATCAGATATTGAAGAAGGATTTGGAGTCATTAGAATTACCTTTTAGTTCGGCCCTAGTACAGTACATTGATGATTTGTTAATTGCGTCCAGGACAAAAGATGACTGCAGGTATGACACAATTGCCTTACTGAATCATTTGGGAAAGAACGGACAAGTGTCCCCAAAGAAGCTGCAATACTGTCAGAAAGAGGTGAAGTACTTGGGTCACCTGATTGAAAAGGGGTCTAGAAGAATTTCCAAAGAAAGAGTGACAGCTATATTGCAGATGAATCCCCCGACAACAAAGAGAGATGTCAGGATGTTCCTGGGAATGGTGGGCTACTATCGTCAGTGGATTACCAACTTCTCGATTATCTCTAAACCTTTAGTGAGGTTGACGGTTAAAGAGATTCAGGATGTGCCGGGTGCCATAACCATGTCTGAGAAAGACAAGAAGGCATTCATGGAACTGAGGGAAAGTATGTGCAGGGCACCAGCTTTATGTATGCCTGATTACACAAAGCCTTTTGTACTGTTTTGTCATGAACGTGATGCTTGTTCTTTGTCTGTCCTGACACAGGTCCATGGAGGTGCAAACCGCCCAGTAGCATATTTTTCAGCTACTTTGGACCCAGTCGCAGCAGCCTTACCAGGTTGTTTGCATGCAGTTGCAGCAGTTGGTCAAAGCCTCACTCAGTGTGAAGGTATAGTGATGGGACATCCCCTAACAGTAATGGTCCCTCATTCAGTTGAAATCCTGTTGACCCGAACCAAGACGCAGCATATGACAAATGCGAGGCTTACAAAATACGAGACAATTATACTGGGGTCACCAAATGTTTCCCTTAAAAGATGTACTGTATTGAACCCGGCAACTTTGCTTCCTATTGAAAATGTGAACATTGATGATGCAGAGGAAGTAGAACATGATTGTCTTGAGGTAACAGATCTGTGCACCAAACCAAGGCCTGACATTAAAGATACCCAATTGGAGGAAAATGATTACATTATGTTTGTTGATGGTTCATGCCTGAGAGATGCAGTAGGAGTACTGAGGGCTGGATATGCCGTGTGTACAATCACTGGTATCTTAGAAGCTTCCTGGCTCAAAAGAGTATACTCTGCTCAAGTGGCTGAATTAATTGCTCTTACTAGGGCATGCCACGCAGCTGAAAACCTGAAAGTCACTATCTATACTGACAGCAGATACGGATTTGGAATTGTACATGATTTTGGCCAATTGTGGTCCCAGAGGGGTTTCATGACCTCTTCTGGTTCTCCAGTGAAAAATGGTGAGAAAATTAAGGATTTGTTGAATGCGATTCAGTTACCTCTTGAAACTGTCGTGGTGAAATGCAATGCTCATGTTAAATCACAAGACTTTGTGTCAATGGGAAATGGATATGCAGATCAAGTTGCAAGGTTTTGTCCATTAAATATATCGTTTCGAGATCAGTGGAAATTTTACCTGAAACTGAGAATGGAACATGCACAGGGTATGCATTAAGGGTGGTTGACACATTAGATGAGTTAAAACCTTTGCAGGGACATGCCAGTAAAGAGAAGAAACACTCCTGGCAGAGAATGCAATGCGTACAGAGGTCTGATGACTTGTGGGTCTCATAGGAGGGGAAAATGTTTTTGCCAAACAGTCTTTTGCCGCAGTTCGCAAGGTTTTACCATGGCCAAGCACACGTTGGGAGAGATGCAATGATCAGGCTATTTAAAATTGATTGGTTCAATCTGAAATTCAGACAAGCTGCAGAAGTTATCTGTCACAGGTGCATCATCTGTCAGCAGGTGAATGCGGGGAAAGGGACCGTGGTGAATTTGAGCCACATAGGGAGAGCTGGAGGTCAGTTTAGCAGGATGCAGATGGATTTTATTGAGATGCCTGTGTGTGGAGGCTTGAGATATGTGTTGGTGATTGTGTGTGTTTTCAGTCACTGGATTGAAGCTTACCCTACACGTAGAAATTACAGCCTCACAGTAGCGAAGCTGCTGCTTAGGGAACTGATACTACGTTTGGGGTTTCCGATCTCTTTAGAATCAGATAGGGGCAGGCATTTCGACAATGAGGTGATTAAGCTCTTGTGTGCCGCATTGAACATTGAACAGAAGTTGCACTGTAGCTATTGCCCTGAAGCATCAAGACTAGTGGAACAGATGAATGGTACCTTGAAGTCAAGAATGGCAATGATGTGCGCAGCTACCAATTTGAAATGGCCAGACACATTGCCCTTAGAGCTGATGTCAATAAGAAATACACCTGATAAGAAAACAGGACTGTCTCCTCATGAAATTCTTATGGGTCGAGCTATGAGATTACCCGCAGTGCCTGCAAATGCTCTTGTGAATATCACGGATGATATGGTGCTGGACTACTGCAAGGGTCTGGCTGACGTGGTCCTCTCTTTCTCTCACCAGGTGGAGGCTACCACATTGCCACCGATAAGTGATCCAGCTCATACCTTGAGAGCTGGTGACTGGGTTGTTGTCAAGAAACACGTGAGGAAGTTGTGTTTGGAGCCACGTTGGAAGGGGCCATATCAAGTAATACTGACAACTACCACAGCTGTGAAATGTGCAGGTCTTCCAAATTGGATACATGCCAGTCACACAAAGAAGGTGACGTGTCCAACTGATGAGGAACTTGAATTGTCCAAAACAACAGCTGCAGAGAAGGATGTCTCAGGGCTGGAGAGAAATCAAAGGGATATTGAGACTGAAGGAGAGCCTGCTGAGGACGGCTTAGTCACTCAAACAGTAAACGAGTTCCAGAGAGGTGACAGTGAGCCTATCTCAGCTGAGGCAACAGGGGAACAAAAACAAAGAGAGGTTCTCCCAGAAGCAGACGGATACGGGTTTGAAGTTAAGCCCATAACAGACCCTGAAGGCGAAGAAAGTGGGGCAGAATGAGGTCAAGGTGTTCTGACTCCTCCTGAGACGCTTGCAGGTCCATCAAGAGAAAACACCATAGCACAAGAGGAGGGCACTGTTCAACGTCCTGAAAGGCCAAGCAGAAAGAAAATACTTAAAGGAGATAACTGGACGGAGACACAAGCTGCAGGGGAGAAAGTGATCCCTAATGACACAATCGAGGAAGAAGTTGATAAACCAGGAAAGAAGATCTCAGTGAAGGAGAATTACAGGGTGACCGCAAACTGAAAAAAAAAAGAGTCGCAAACAGAAGGTACGCAGGTCCTGAATGGGCGTACGCAACATCAGCTGAATGGCAACAAGAATTATTGGCGTTTTGTTTTAATCGAGAAATCCCAGGTCAATACTACAGCACTTGAATTCAACCTTAGAAAGAGACTGTGTTGGAATTGAAATTGAAATTGAAAGCTGAAAGGCTGAGAGAAAAGAGACTGATAACTTACCGGATGTGACACTGTTAACCTGAATTGACTCTGGAAAACCGATTATGACAAGCTGCTAACCTGATTTGACAAGGGTCCTGGAGTGAGTGAAACGCTGTAAATACTTGCTGAGAAAGAGAGACTTTTGCATAGAAAAAAAAAAAACTTTTTATATCATCCTCAAGTTGATAAGTTGATTGTTGCTTTGTATTGTTCCACTCTCTGATTATTTACAGATCATGAATTACACTAGAGATAATAATAATAAGGGTAGGACTCGTGCATGTTTGGCTATTTGTGTGGTAATTATGTGTGCAATAATAATTATAAGTGTGATTGTGGGAATGCCATTGGTGGATAAGAAAGTGACTAACAATGCTTCAACTTCAGAAACTGCTACACTAACACCGTGGGAAAAGTTTGAGCAAGATACTAAATACGTGCATGAGGGAACTAATTCAAAGGGGGAACTATCCACTAACCTCTTCTATCGCTTGCTGAATGAGTATGTTGAGACAATGGATGTGAAAAATGTATATGTGTGCACAAAGATTCCTTCGTCAGTACAAGAAGGGGTTACTTATCACAGTCTGCCGCTCACTTACGGAATAAGCTGTAGTTTGCTATTAACAAGATTCTATAATCAAGAAGATGTGCAATACTTCTACTCTAATCTAGATGTAGTGTTTTCTTTTGTGCCTGTAATTGAGTTTCTAAACAAATTAGCTAAAGAACACAGCATAAAATTAGTTAGGGGTTTCTTTGAGCCGACACTAACATTTGGAACAGCTTATGCCCACCGCAATAATCTAACTTGCTTACTAACACCTGTAGAGAAAATCTTTTTAGATCACACTGATGATAGACAGAAAGCACTAAAAGAAAGGCTAGAAGAGGGATTATAAAAACGCACGTTTGCAAATGATTATGCTTACACCGCAATAAAGACACAGGGTAAATTAGCTATAGATGCACTGCATGCAGGTAGGCTATGTATATATAGACCAAAATCTGAGCTTGATACTTTATTTGTGGGAACGAGTGAATGCAGACATGTGTTTTTGTTTCAGAGTAAATGGACGTTCATGTTAAATGGACAGGATCCAGCGATCCCTGGGATCTATTATATATGTGGACTTAATGCTTATTACCATCTTCCTAAGGGATGGTATGGGACATGTTATTTGGGAATAGATTTCCCAAAGATCTATCAGATTGATGACTTAAAGCAACTTCCTAAAATGTCTGAATTACATCATGCTAGACAAAAGAGAGATACAGCGGCTTCTGTCGTAGGTGACATATTCGGAGCCATAATTCCTTCAGTAGAGGTTATTTTAAACTGCATAAAGATACGAAAGTTGCCTACTATTGTGGATAACATGCTGACAAACTTCACAGGGGCTATACTGAACTTGCTGCGGAGAGGGCTATGACTCTTCAAAACCGGCTTGCTTTAGACATTCTTTTAGCAAAGATTGGAGGAGTCTGTAAGATGCTTAATGAGCACCATTGTTGTACATTCATTCCTGATAATAGTAATAAGATTAGAGGTATGCTTACTAATCTAACAAGAGATAGTGCAGACTTGAAAGAGCTGAAGGAACCAGGAGTGTGGGAAAAGGTTGGGAAAGGAATTACTAAAGTAGGGGATTGGTTTAGTAGTATTTGGAGTGGGACACTTGCAAAAATAATAGGGGGCATATTAATTGTTCTAATTTGTCTATTTGGACTATGGTTATCCTGCAAAATTAGTAAACGAATCAAGAGAAAATTGGCAAAAAGCAATAAAAGAAAAGAAGAAAAGGAAAAGGAGAAAATGTTTAAAGAAATTTGGGAAAAATCACACAGAGAAGAAGAAATTGAAATGCGTAGCTTGAAGAAAATGAAAGGTTGTGAAGGGAAAGGTTTTGTGTGATGACAAGTGTCGTCAGAGGAGGGACTGAGAGAGCGTAGCTCAGATACTCAATATTAGCTTGAAATGTTTATGAACTAATGTATAATAATGCCGCATAGAAAATGTACTAATGTATTTTGCTAAACGCGTGCTTGAAATGTGCCCACGGGGAGTGGCCTTCAACATAAACGGGGACTAATGAAACTGACTAATAACGATGAAATGTATTGTTAAAGTATGGTCTTACATTAATTATGTGTGCTAACTTGCTGAAGGACATGAACTCTTGTTTTTCCAAAGGCTAGAAGATGAATGTAACTGTAGTAGATTCGTTCTCATGAAATTCGACTTGCCCAAGGAAACATTCTTGCTGAATGCAACAGTGTAGACTAATCCCAGGTACAAGGTCGCCTGAACCGGTACAGACAATGGAGCCACAGACTGAAGATGTGCAGAGGGGTACGAGAGTATGAAATCATACCAGATGTTCTACCCCTGGACGCGTCAATCATAAGGACCAATAAACTACGTGAGAGCTGTTATGGGTGACAAATTTGATGAGCTAATTGGTAACCTATTGGATGGAGATAGTGGGGTGCCGACATCACCCAATTACATTTTAGGGGACTGTACAACAGAAAAGGGATACAAATCTATGGCACGGAGAGGAGACTAGTAGTTAGGGAGATGCCATTGCTATGACCCAGACACGTTGTCACTCTACCTAGAGACTTTGTTGTTTGGTTTTCAAACCATCCTGGCCCTTACCTTGTCCATTTGTACTTTACCTCCTTATGAGGGCAGTAACCCTTTTACCTTGCCTTGCCGAGCTTTGCTGAATTCTTGGCTGATGGCGAATCAACTGAGGTCCTGAGGACGAAGACTGAATCTGTATGCTGACCTAATACGGAGGGTAACTATATGACAATAAAATTGTGATTGTCTGTTTGCTTTTCCTTTCTAGGTACCAACTGCTTCTTTTGATAGAGACCTTAATTAGAAGTTTTCCAAATTGATGTTGCTAAATTATTTTGCATGAAGCCCAACATGCCGATGCTAATTCGAGGTTAGTCAAGGAGTTCACTATACAGACGCAAATAGACAAATGACTGAATCTATGCTTTGTTGGAATGGTGCGCTAATGTTACTTTGCTAAGAATAATCTATGTTGACGTCGTGCTATGTTCTAATATTCATAATTCTTGCTTTGATGAAATCTTATTCGAGTTGCCAAATTATGACAATGTTGATGAGCTTATTGCTATTAAGGGAATAAACATCACAAAACCGTTCTAAACTGGTGTGGTTATTCATGACTGAAAGGTCATTGTGGTTTCTTGAATCTTATTAATGTCTTTATCTAATCTGAATTGTCTTGTTGTGATAAACATTGATGACGTTATTGACATATTGATTGAAATGTTGATTAGCTATCTCGTCCTAAGGTGTCTTCAATCAGGATCAAAAGATTAATTGGCCTAAAACGAGTCCCAGAGTGTATAAATTAGTCATAAAGGGACACGTTATCACTGGCAATCCTACTGATTGCTGTTTACGCGCTGTAATGGATTTGATGATCTGTCGTAGAGCAGAAATAATCTCAGGTTACATCAAAGATGCAGCAAAAAAATGTGATGCAATAGATAGTACATCATGCCCTAAGGAAATAACTTAAGGCTGTAGTCTTGCTGTTGTTACTGAACAGTGACTTGATTCCATAGAGAAAGGCCATTGCACCGTTTATGCCGTCATCATAAGAACTGAAGTGTGCCTTAACCCAAAGTGCTTTAATTACCTTAATGTGTTATCACTTGTGTAAGATGCCAAAATACCATTATGTACCATGGGTGTACTGTCTTAGCAAATTTAATCTTACAAAGTAATCAGCCCTAGCACTGGGAATGATATCGACAATGATGTAATGTTATAACACTATTCTTACGAGTAACAATTGTGACAACGCCTATTAACTGCCTTATAAAAATGTAGATTAGCCTTAGTTCCCCGCATATAGTTGCAGCAAAGACGCCTTACAATGATCAGGGGTAGTGCATGCATTTTTGTCTTTATACAATTGTTGCAATTACACACTGCGGATCAGTGGTACTGCAGCTGGGACAACAGCAGCTTTATAAATATTATTATTGGTCAGATATGTGACATTGAAACGGTTAATGTCACAATTACACCAGTTTCACAACATCAGTGATCACTGCTGTAAGTGAATTCGGAAGGGAGAATACCACTGTCATCAAACCCAGGTGAGGTCCAAGCCTCCTTGTTCACAGAGCGCTGCAGACTATGGGTTTCTGGCCATCAGCCACGTTCTGTGCCCACTCTAACAGCCTCAAAAGCCCAGCGGTATCGGCATGTGGCTATTGACCACTTCCCACTGCACTCCTCCTGGTTGAATTGTATATTGCTGGGTCCAAACTGGGGTAGTAGGCAAAAAAATGATGGACTAATCCCAGATCTTTGCGACTGGGGGTGGATGTTTACATTGTTTAGTATTCCGCCCATCATCCGTTCTTTTTGATTTTAGTTGCACCTAAGTGCGCTGGGTAAGCTCAGATGTGGGTCCCGTGCTCCCTGCGCCACTGGATTCAAGCTAGCCCGGCTGATACCCTGAAACCAGACACAGGATGCTTGTTGCCGGCCCAGTGAGGACCTATCCTGGCAATTCGAGCTGAACTGTTCCCATGGTAGGCAGGGTCAAGGCTGATTTGCATATGGCTGAGTCGAAACTGGGGTGGCGTGGTTGGCAGAAAGATGATGGATTAAACTCAAATCTTTGAGACTGAGGGTGAATGTTTTCATTGTTTGACATTCTGTCCATCAGCTGTTCTTTTTGCTCTTGTATTTTCACTTGAGCAACCAGTTGTAGAAAAAAGTTATTTGTGGCTCCAGGATAGATCCTGGGGCATTCACTGTAGTTGGCAGTACCGCTTTCCACACCTAGAAGCCCCTTTAATGGATATATATAAAAATAAAGCTGTATTTCAACGGTCAGCAAAAAGACGTGGAATGGAACACACATGCAGCATCAACTTGCTGCATGCTGGGTCATTCGCAGAGTATTAAGCTACCAAGCAAGCTTATGAGTGATCTCCACAGTAAGCCAGAAATAAATGGCGTTAGCACTGTGAAGTAAAGATTCTCGAACAACAACAGGATGGAGGGTATGGCGCATGGTGCCTTCTCCACTCCGCTCCCTTTAATGGTCCTCATTCACAAGGTTCCCACATTCAGTATTCTAATGATCTCACGCTCGCACTCCTCAGACTACCATAGTCCAGTGCTTAATTTGTGCTTGTTGTTTCCGGTGCAAAGCACCGGCACTTATTTTTGAGGGTCTGCACTTATTTTTCTGCCTCAAGCTTTTCAATGCGAGCAAAAGACATATATGGGAAAGATGAAAGAAGAGAAAAATGAAAAAGCGTCACAAATGGAGAAAGCAGAAAGCTGCAGGAGTGAGCTGAAGGGGCAGGGAGTGGCTTTAAATGGATTAAAGAGGCTCGAGATGGCTTAAGAATTTTGCTGCCTCAGAATTTCGTGTTTGAACATTTAATTGCAGCAGCCGCGTGTTTAAGAGGAAGGCTTAAGCACCAGCACGTTTTTAATTACAAATTAAGAACTGGACCATGCACTCCTACCGTTTACCCAAACTACCACACACTGCATCCCAGTATTACTGGAGGGCCTTCAGGTTCCTGATGATCACATTTTGTAGGCAAGTACTTCTTGCTTCCATTTGGGTGCCTTTTCATAAATGACCTCTAACCCCAATCTTCAGAGGTAGAGGGGAGTTAGATAGCCATGTGTGGGCTTTGCAAATTGCTGGTTAGGCTAAAGACCACTGTGTTGTCACTGGCAAGTCTTGAGTTAGAATGTACGAGAGGAATGTAACAAGGAAAGAGGATAGAGAGGTGTACAAAGCTAGCTCACTGCTGAGAACAGGCCCAGGGGACCTAATAGTAGTTTCAAAGCATATGTGAAAATATTGAGAAGCAATAAAACGCTCAAAGACGTTTCAGCTCACATTTCACACTCAATAAAAGGGATTCTGGGGGCGACCTTTCACAGACCCAACAAATAACCAAATCCATCAGCTGTCCCTAGTATCTTGCCAGTAGCAGAGGTGATGGGGGTGGCCTGCCCTGCCTTAATCTTACCCCGTTGCGTACACATAAGCAGGACCCTAAATATTAACAAATAACACAGCTCAAGGCCTACTTTTGAACAGTTACCAGGTCCTCGCGGTTTACAGGTCCCTTCTCTCCAGGCCAGGACTTTTCTCTGCATTCTGGTAACTGTAGTCCTGATTTTAAATGTATATAGAATAGGCTTCAAATTTCTGAGTTTATAATTGTATGAAATCGACTGTAAATAATGACAAGAAAAACCTTGCAGTGGACATGCTACACTAAACAGGACACTGCAGAGTGGTGGGTGATATATATGATATGTCCACCTAAAATAGAAGTACTCAAAAGTGAAAAAAATACACCAATAACTAATAATAATACTACAAAGAGCGCAATGTGGTAGCGAGTGTTAAAAAAGGTATTTCCATAACCATGAGGTTTTCTTTGAGTAAATGTGGTTAACCTGACAATGTGGGGTTAGGGTGTTTTACAGAATTTAAAATATCATTAGGCAGGAACTTGGAATCCATATATTTATTTAGTCCATTTAAGAATACTCTGAACAATAGAGCAAGATGTATTTTAGAAGCTGACGAAGGAGGAGAAACAACAAGAATAACCACCTATAACGTTCATAAAATGAGAGCAATGCAGGGAAAAGTAACATTAAAGAAGGCAATGAAAAGGAAGAGGTGCAGGAAATGACAATAAGGTCTATTTTGAGGAAATGCATTCTTAGGATTTTCAAATGAACAGCAAAGTTAGTGGTACGTCTTAGAGCAAGTGGAAGGCTGTTCTACAGTGTCCGCATTTGGAAAGAGAAGAGATAATTCATTGGCTTGGATTTTTTTTCATTTTTGTAATTTCCAGGAAAAGGCTGGATTTACTTCTCCTGCCTGTTAGGTGTCATGTGTGGTTTATTTAGCCCTTAAGATAGCTATAGAGGCCAAGATGGGGGCTATTGTGAATGATGCAGGAGGCTGGCCCTCTATGTAGTGGGCAAAACTAGGCACACTGTGTAGAGGGTCCAGGTAACCACAAATTGGTTCACTGAGGTAGGAACCAGACCATCTAATGCTCTAATGTTTGTGGTACCTTGGCCAAGCAGTTAGGCCAAATCTGTAGAAGTACAAAGCATTTGCTGTACTCACAGTATCAAACAATGAGACCACGCACTCAAAATAATACCCGAGGCCACTTTACAAAAATACTTCAGATGTTTATAAAATGTTTAAAACCAACATAATCAAAATTGGGTAAGTAAGTTATGATTTTTTTAAAATTTTAATACAAATAGTCTCTTTGTGGGTAATTACGCACCATAGAAATTAACGGAGACATACTTTAAAGATGCATATAAAATCATGCAACGCGTTTACCAATGTCTCCTGATGCATTGGGGCTAACTTTTTGCTTGAGTGTGAGGCAGTGTGCTCCCTTTTTTCTTTTTGTCCAATGACTGCTCCCTTGAGCTAACGAGCTGACGAGCTCTGGAGAGGCACCTGTGCGCCAGTGAGTGGTACATAAACCTGAGAAGACTTTTGGCAGCATTTCAAGCAACCCCACAGACTTGGCTGCTCTCTGCTGATGACGGGCTAAACCTAGAAACACGTGTCCAGAGATACACAGCACTTGCTGCACCTACTTAGGTGAAAGACTTTTGATTATTTTTTCAGCACAAAACGAAGTGACTGCATTTACCATGATGCATTGGGGCTAACTTTTTGCTTGAGTGTGAGGCAGTGTGCTCCCTTTTTTCTTTTTGTCCAATGACTGCTCCCTTGAGCTAACGAGCTGACGAGCTCTGGAGAGGCACCTGTGCGCCAGTGAGTGGTACATAAACCTGAGAAGACTTTTGGCAGCATTTCAAGCAACCCCACAGACTTGGCTGCTCTCTGCTGATGACGGGCTAAACCTAGAAACACGTGTCCAGAGATACACAGCACTTGCTGCACCTACTTAGGTGAAAGACTTTTGATTATTTTTTCAGCACAAAACGAAGTGACTGCATTTACCATGATGCATTGGGGCTAACTTTTTGCTTGAGTGTGAGGCAGTGTGCTCCCTTTTTTCTTTTTGTCCAATGACTGCTCCCTTGAGCTAACGAGCTGACGAGCTCTGGAGAGGCACCTGTGCGCCAGTGAGTGGTACATAAACCTGAGAAGACTTTTGGCAGCATTTCAAGCAACCCCACAGACTTGGCTGCTCTCTGCTGATGACGGGCTAAACCTAGAAACACGTGTCCAGAGATACACAGCACTTGCTGCACCTACTTAGGTGAAAGACTTTTGATTATTTTTTCAGCACAAAACGAAGTGACTGCATTTACCATGATGCATTGGGGCTAACTTTTTGCTTGAGTGTGAGGCAGTGTGCTCCCTTTTTTCTTTTTGTCCAATGACTGCTCCCTTGAGCTAACGAGCTGACGAGCTCTGGAGAGGCACCTGTGCGCCAGTGAGTGGTACATAAACCTGAGAAGACTTTTGGCAGCATTTCAAGCAACCCCACAGACTTGGCTGCTCTCTGCTGATGACGGGCTAAACCTAGAAACACGTGTCCAGAGATACACAGCACTTGCTGCACCTACTTAGGTGAAAGACTTTTGTTTATTTTTTCAGCACAAAACGAAGTGACTGCATTTACCATGATGCATTGGGGCTAACTTTTTGCTTGAGTGTGAGGCAGTGTGCTCCCTTTTTTCTTTTTGTCCAATGACTGCTCCCTTGAGCTAACGAGCTGACGAGCTCTGGAGAGGCACCTGTGCGCCAGTGAGTGGTACATAAACCTGAGAAGACTTTTGGCAGCATTTCAAGCAACCCCACAGACTTGGCTGCTCTCTGCTGATGACGGGCTAAACCTAGAAACACGTGTCCAGAGATACACAGCACTTGCTGCACCTACTTAGGTGAAAGACTTTTGATTATTTTTTCAGCACAAAACGAAGTGACTGCATTTACCATGATGCATTGGGGCTAACTTTTTGCTTGAGTGTGAGGCAGTGTGCTCCCTTTTTTCTTTTTGTCCAATGACTGCTCCCTTGAGCTAACGAGCTGACGAGCTCTGGAGAGGCACCTGTGCGCCAGTGAGTGGTACATAAACCTGAGAAGACTTTTGGCAGCATTTCAAGCAACCCCACAGACTTGGCTGCTCTCTGCTGATGACGGGCTAAACCTAGAAACACGTGTCCAGAGATACACAGCACTTGCTGCACCTACTTAGGTGAAAGACTTTTGATTATTTTTTCAGCACAAAACGAAGTGACTGCATTTACCATGATGCATTGGGGCTAACTTTTTGCTTGAGTGTGAGGCAGTGTGCTCCCTTTTTTCTTTTTGTCCTTTTGCAGGTATGTCGAGGTCGTTGGTGTGCACTATGGACCAGCTGGAAAAGTTCGGGGAGATCCCGATTTCACCAGGAGCAGCTGCTGAAAGTCATTTGAGCTGGTGCCAGGCAACTGTGGGGGAACACTTGAAAAAATACTGCAGAGGCGGACTTAAAAGTAAGCCTGGTGGCCCCCCTTGGAGTGTTGAGGTTGCAAGGGGCGGGGGACCCTTATGGCACAGAGCAATCTTTGGTGCAGGGCACAGAGCAGCCGGGTGCTGACTGAATTGGTGAGCCAGGAGCTGTGTGCAAAGGTGCCCTTAGAAGCAGGAGGTAGGTCTCTTTGAAGCACAATCATAGGTCAGCCGGAGCACTCTGGTGGAAGGTCCTGGTGGTTTCTGAAGTCCCCCAACTGAGGCTTCCTCCTGGTCCTTTTACAGTCAGGAATGGACTGTCCTTCTGGGTGTCCAATGTTAGGTGACCACTGTATCTAGCACACCATAGCACAGTACTTAGTGGGCATCCCTAGACCAAGAAATCAGATTACAAGGACAAAAGAAAACCAGCAACAAAGAAGAATCAAGGCTCAAGAGCTAAAGTATTGCTGCACAAAGAAAAGGCACCAAACCTTGCCTGCTACACTGAGGACTCAACAAAGGGTGTTTAGCAAAGGAAAACTTAAGATGAGCCATCAGAACCTCATCTGGATAGCTGTTTTATAGGACAGGCTTCACTGTGCAATCATACCTATTGCTGCCAATTCTTTAAATACACACTTAGAAGGTGTTGCTCCACCCAAAATAATATAAAACTATTTGTTTAGTATATCATTCGCCTCCTGAGGATTGCTTGCATTTACATGCATGAGAATCTATTCCACATCTGAAAACTACACTCATCACAGTGTAAAGCCTTCATCTTATAGGGGCACTGCATACTGAAAACAATTATTTTAGTTTTGATTTTTCCCTGTAGCAGTATTTTTAATGATTAGCCTGGACTCCATACTTTAAGCAGACCTGATGGCTTTGCCAGTGCACAGCTCTAACAGGACCCAACGCACACAAAAATGTACTTTATTGTGCAGTTATATTGTCTGTATTTGTTTTTTTATAGATGGGAAAAATAAAAACAAGCATGACGTTTTTACTCCTCTGCAACTTTGACAAGAGAAGCGTGTAAAAGATAATTACATTCCACTTAAATACCTGTTTTAATGACGACCAGTATTAATGGACAACTACATATTACCTTCCCAAAACACTCTTTATGTTCGATCTCAAAACTTTACAGATGTTGAATTTATTGGCAGCGTTTTTGTATTCCTGGGAATATCCCTAAGCACACCCTTGTGATGCTATATCAACTTTAATTATGTTATACATTAAAATAGACAGATTTTTAGTTAATTTAACCAGAGTACACTCGTACTGCATGTTGAATGCCGATTAATTCGTTTACATGCCACTAGATGGCAGTGAGACATTTGTTTTGTTGTACTGCATTGCTTAATTATTCCTCTCCAATTCGTATGGTTTTCGGCCAACTGTACTGTAGGCAGGGTCACTGGAATTATGCGACAGCGGAGGACCCAATTACTCAACATGGTTGAATTAATTATGCGGCAAGGACATGCAAATTACGCGTAGTTTTGTGACACATTTTACAGTAGTATTACTTTTTTCATTTTGTCATTTTTACACATACTAACCCTGTCTGTGTAAAGTTGTCACCTCATTAGTCCCAGTTTAACAGCCAAGTACAGTAACAAGAAACAGAAGTGTGACCAGACAATCTTTGCGAAGGAACTTCCTCTGCGCGGTAACTTGTGTGAATAGTAACTTTCAACCCTTTAGATCTGGACGCATCATTATTGGGGTGTAAAATCTGCCGTTTATGCAGCAAATTGTGGATTATGTGGAAAACACAACACATCAATAATTATGCGGAAAACGTCACAGCCATAACATCGCATATTTCCAGAGGCTCTGCTGATAGGGACCCGTCCAGAGATAGCTTTATTTGTATGCCAGCCTCTTGTGATCATTAAAACTAGTAATAAATAAACATAACATTAAAGACATACTTAGTTTATGGTGGGAAAACAGATGCAGCTGCAGATAGAATGAGATATGCTCCTGATGAGTTCCTCTGCCCACGATGTTATCGATGACGTCCCTGACTGGTAGTCTTGCTTACAGCGGACCCTGAGACATATGGATACTGTCACTATGCACTCCCTTGTGCTCAGAATCCAGCAGGAGCAATGTGCTCTTCCGTCTGTCACTGCCTCCACAAATAAAGATACTGAACTATATCACTGAGGCTCATCACTACTGCTCAGGGGTTTCCTTAACACCCATTCCCTCCTCCCCCAACCATACACACCAGCACACACACACACTTTAGCAGCTTGAGGTGGTGGACTAGGTGTTGCTGGGCTGTTTGTTCTCTGTAGCATGAAACATTTAAGTTGTTTATGGTGCCTTGACTTTGACATACTCTGGTTTCCAAGAAGCTCATAAATATGACCTCTTGCAGTGGAAGGGACGGAAGGAGGGACTGAGAGAAAAAATATAGGTAATAAAGATGATGAGAAGATGAATGCAGAGATGGATGGACGGAGAATAGAATGGAGAGATGGATGGAGAAAAGAGTGGAGGGATGGGTGGATGAAGGCTATGATGGATAATGGAAAGGGCAATGGAGGGAGAGAGCCGATGAATGGATGGAGAGGAGGATTAATGGAGAGAAGGATGAATGAATGAGAGAAAAAATGAGTTGGAGTGAAAGTAAAGAAGGAAGGTAAGATGGATAGATGGACGGATCAATGGACAGAAGGACGGATACATATAGGAAGGCTGGCGGATGAAAGAAAAGAGAAGAAATAACAAAGACAGAAGGTTGGAGAGAAGGAAGAATTGATCAAAAGAAAGAAAGCTGGAGAGGAGGAAAGATTGATGGAAGAAAAAACAGAAAGCTGGATCGATAGCTACTCCCTTCCTTCTGTCGGTCAATGATGTCTGCAGGATGTAGTGACTAGCTACAGGCAAACAATAGCTTTGATAATTTATCATGAAGGATTCTACGCTTCATTGTAATAGTTCATGGATGTACCTTAGCAATATTTCTGTGTATCTAAGTATCTGTACTTTGATATGGAACTTGCAATTATTGAAACCTAAACATATAAAGATTGAGTACCTTGACTTTATGTTCATTAACACTTCTCCCTATACCTTAAATAACTACCTTAAACTTCATCACTATGCATTCTCTGTGGAAGATGAGCACATTTTCTACTTATCACTTGTAATACAGCAAGATAATCAACAATGCCAGTATTCTGCTGTTCCCTAGTTTAGCAATTTTGTAAAGCATTCTAGAACTCTTACACGTTCTGCTTTTACATTCATATATAGTATGAGAAAGAAAGTGAACGCTAAAGAATCCTTTATAGTCTATCACAGTGTAATCCTTAGAAAAATGTAACAAACCACAGACCTATCACGATTTATTATAGGTGCCCAATTTTAGTTCAAAGTGTATTTCCAACCACAAAATTACTTTCAGAAAATACTTCTTTGTATTCTATATTTCCTTAAGAAATAATCCAAATGGAAGCAAGTCGTCCTTTGCAAAGGAAGTGTGAAATATGCATAGCAAGATCCTGACTGCAGGAATTTGTTTCACAATTGCCTAACAAGGGCACCGTGGGCCACAAAGCAAGTAATACCAGACCCCAGATGGTCAACATCTCTTTAGACTATGGGGGTCATTCTGACCGTGGTGGTCACCGACCGCCAGGGCCAACGACCGTGGAAGCACTGCCAACAGGCTGGCGGTGCTTCCTCGGCCATTCTGACCGCGGCAGTAAAGCCGCGGTCAGAAAAGGGGAACCGGCGGTTTCCCGCCGGTTTACCCCTGGCCCAGGGAATCCTCCATGGCGGCGCTGCTTGCAGCACCGCCATGGGGATTCCGACCCCCTTCCCGCCATCCTGTTCCTGGCGGTTTTTACCGCCAGGAACAGGATGGCGGGAACGGGTGTCGTGGGGCCCCTAACAGGGCCCCACAAAGATTTTCAGTGTCTGCTTTGCAGACACTGAAAATCGCGACAGGTGCCACTGCACCCGTCGCACCCCTGCAAATCCGCCGGCTCCATTCGGTGCCGGCTTCCTCTTTGCAGGGGCTTTCCCGCTGGGCCGGCGGGTGATCTTTTGGAGATCGCCCGCCGGCCCAGCGGGATAGTCAGAATGACCGCCGCGGTCATTTGACCGCGGTCCGGTCTTTTGGCAGTCTCCGCCCGGCGGGCGGTGCCCGCCGGGGTCGGAATGACCCCCTATGTGTGATTTCGTACCTAAACTCCCTATTGTGTGTGGCTGTCTAGGAGGACTACACAAAGCACAACTGTCAGCTACACCCAGTCATGTAACCAGAGACAATATACAGGCACTAAATGGCTAAATGGCTAAGGCAAGAAAATCCCAACATTCTAAAAGCAGCATTTTGTAATTTAAAATCCGACTTCACCAGAAGTTAAGATTTTAAATTCCAATTCCAGAGACACCAAACATGAACTGATCACCTGTCCCTATTTGGAAATTACACTTATAAAATGTAATGAGGTAACTCCAATGTTATCCTACCAGAGAGGTAGGCTTTGCAGTAGTAAAAAAAAGAATTTAAGAGTTTTTTCACTACAGAGGCATGCAAACCTTAAAAGTACATGTCCTACTTTTTAAATACATTGCACCCTGCCCTCTGGGATGCCAAGGGCCTATCCTAGGAGTGACTTACATGTATTAAAAGGGAAGGTTTGAGCCTGGCGAAAGGTTTATCTTGCCATGTCAAAATGGCAGTTCAAGCTGCACACACATAGGCTGCAAAGGCAGGCCTGAGAAATGTCTAAAGGGCTACTTAAGCAGGTCGCACAAGCAGTGCTGCAGGCCCACTAGTAACATTTAATTTACAGGCCCTGGGTACATGTAGTACCTCTTTACAAGGGACATCTAAGTAAATTAAAAATGCCAAATGGGGCATATTACCATGTTTTAATTAGGGAGCACTTGCGCCCTAGCACTGGTTAGCAATGGCCATCAAAATCTAGATTAGCTATATAATGAAGGAGAAAGGCGAGACAACCCTAAGACGAACAGGTCTAATAGAGCTCATCAGCCAGGTATAACTTGTTCTCCAGTAGCACAGTGTGCTTGGGACCCAGGTCAGGCCATGCCCAGCCTAATTAGGATGACACACTCTAAAATACCAAAAGGTGATGGATGGAATGCTTGAATTAATCTCAGCCACTGATAATTACTTGCAGTCCCACCCCACCCCATTCCATTCCATCGATATATTGCATACTATGCTACCTTAGTTTGGATCCAGCCATATCTAAATCTGTCTTGACCCTGCTCCTTTGGGAACAGTCCACCCTGAACTGCCAGGCCAAGTCCTCCCAGAACCAAAACACAAGCGTGTTTCTTGTTTCCAGTACCACATAGTGCACCAAACCCAAGCCTGGGCATACCCGTCTCACTTAGGGTGACTTACTCAACTATACAAAAAGTGATGGATGGAATACTTGAATTAATCTCAGCCATCAGCAATTATCTGTTATTTTGCTCACCATGTTACCTCAGTTTGGACCTAGCCATATACAAATTAGTCTTGACTCTGCTCCAATGGGAACGGTCCAGGCCCAAACTGCCATGTAAGGTCCAAACTGAACCAGAACTCAAGCAACTCAGGACCATTGTTGCTCCTATGGGGCCATATTACAGAAGAGACCCAGGGGTGCAACAGGCGTTTACGCACGCTTTGTGCACCCTTGGGGCACTTTGGTATTACAGAAGGGGCAGCAAACGCTTGTGTGTCCCCTTCTGTAATACAGAAGCACTGGTGCACATGTAGCCCAGTGCTATCATTAGAGGCATTCCCTCATTTGCAAGGGGGCTTCATTCAAAAGAGTAAATCTCTTTGGTTCTGCGCCCATGCCATATTACCGATGTGGGCGCAGAAGGCAAACATGCCTTTAGGAGGCAAATTGAAAGTGTGCCACAAAAAAGTGGTGTTCTTCCAGTGCACCTTCTACAGGCAGCCCTCTAGAGGGATGAAAGGGGGTTCCATGGACACCCAGACATCCCCTTGCAGAAGGGTGTAGTCATTCACTGCACCCGCCTGAAAAGGGATCCTTAATCCCTCTTAAAAATACAGACAGGTTGTTGCATGCACAAAGAAACATGGATCAGACTTTAAACAACTGGTCAGTATTTCTCTTGAATGCGCTTTCGTGGTGGCAGAGCAAGTTTGCAGCTGCCCTGAGAGCAGCGCATTCAACATAATAGGGCTCACTTTCCATGTTTGCATCTGGCACACCTGCTTTAAGGTGCGTTGTGGTGGAAACAGGAAACGTGTGCCATATCTGTACAAGGGCCCATGGCATGCAAAATAATGATAGACTGGAATGTGGCCCGAGTAATTACCAGTAGCTGAGATTAATTCAATTATTCTATCTATCACTTTTTTCTATACTTTACTCTGCAGTAAAGTACTTTTTTCTATTCTTTACTTTTCTATACTTTACTCTCCCCTCTGCAGGACAACCAGCCTTTCCTTCCCTGAGAGAAACTCGGCTTATGCAGGTTTGCAGAAACATTTTCCACTGCTTACCACACTCCAAGCAGTAAGTAGTACTTCCAACCATAGTCCTGGAAGTGGCAGAAGGGAAAGGCTAAGATGTGAGTATGGTCAGCCAATCAAAATGGTGTCACCTTTACACACTTGAAGACGTGACTGAATGCACGATGAAGTTGCGGCCCCGTGACTGAATTCTTGAGCTCCCGTTAGCGGTCCCACCTATAGAGTGAGAGGTGATGATGGGCTTGGACAGATTCTAGGACAGAGGTGCTTCTAGGCATCTGGGAACAGAGCATGATTCCTATAAGAGATTGAGAAGGGTAGCACAGAGAAAGAGAATGGGTTTTCTGTCTGTGGGGCGCTCGCAGCTGCTGGGTATCTAGTCAGGTTCTGCGCTTGGTTGTTGTTTGAATCAGAGCACGCTCCTGAAGACTAAGCAGAAGAGGGAGGGTGCCTGCTGTGAGGATGGGCATAGTGGATTACCCTTTCTGCTTTGTCTCGCTTCTTCTTGGGGCTTCCTGGACACCACCTCCTTTTCCTGAGGATGGCGAAAGGACCAAGTGGGGTGGATCCTAAAGAGTAAACCAGGGTAGTGGTGATAACTGCCCTGTGTATAATGGTGTGATGGTTTGGGCAGTTTGGACTTCCCTGTTGGGCCCTTTCTGCGCCTTGATGAAGGAACAGCTGAGAGTCCTACATAGCCGAAGTTGATGAACAATCAGAACATAATTTAAAATAGTTTGGTGTCATACCCAATAATGGATGCCTATACTTACCTCTGCCTCAGTGCTGTGCTTTATGCAACAGACAAATTTGTTCTTCCTAACTCTTCATGAAAACATCCCCCTCCAACAAGGGGAAACTAAAGCTACTCAAGAATGAGAGATTAAGGGCCAGTCAAGGACAGAGAACTTGGAAAAGAAGTCATGAAGACTCCGTTCACAATAAGTAAAGGGATAACTTGAAAAAATCAGCTTAATTGTGAGCCATTTTAAATAAAGGCTATTGCGTCAGTTGAATGCAACCCTTGAAAGCTTTTTCAGGTGGTCTTTTATTCTCTGAATCCTACCTGTTATTGGCCTTCTTTATGTGATTCAGCAGCTTTTTTGTGAAATTATCACTAGTTGTCTCATTGTTAAATTCAAACTCTTCACAAGGAGCCTAAGGTTGGAAGTAGCAAGCATGCTATGCAGAACACATCAGGTTGAAGAAGAATAAATTGGTTAGTTCTTGAATCAATACACCACCACTAGTCACCGAACAAGAGGTAGAAAAAAGTCTCTTGGAGCCAAAATCAGGATCCCTAGAGGATTCCTGCCCCACTAATACCGTGAGAACATATAATGGCACCAACTATTACTACTTTTTCAAGTTTTTCACTGACCACAGGGTCTGTCCCTAATAGCTAGAAGTTAGCAGTGGTAAATCCTCTTTTTCTCCTGTCCTTCAGAACTTTTTTTAGTAAGTGCTAGTGACCAAAGATTTTCTCAGGAGGCCACTGCCAGCATGGTTGAATGTAAGAGTTACCAAATACTAAAGCTGTCTAGTTTTGATATCATCCCAATCCTGTTTCATCCACCAAACAACACTCCCTGTCCCTTTATCTCAGTCCTGCAGGTTCTTTTCCATCCCTTTCTTCTCCCTTTCCCACTACATTTCCATGATTCTCTTCACACTGTCTCACATTTCTGTCTTTCTCTCCCCTGCTCTGAGTCAAATTATAAAGAAAGAAAAATACGCCCTGGTTCCTAAAAATGAATGGTGGTGGGACCCATTTGCAAATAGCAGTTTATATTAAGCACTGCTCACCTTAAGAAATTCAATGCCTCTGTAGCCACTATCAGGTTATTTCTTTACTTCTGGCAATTGCAAAAATGGAAGAATAGCTTATCTCCCGTTGGCTCAAGGAGCATCTTGAATTGAACAAGCTGGTAGATAGTAGTCAATTAGGTTTTCAGTCTTATCTTTCAATAGAATTTTCGCTGGTCTCTGTTCTAACCAGATTATACTCAATCAAGATGCCAGGGACACCTCTTGTCTCATTCTGCTTAATCTACTGGCTGCCTTCGGTATGTGATCTAGGGCAAGCAGTTGGAGGAGGGAGACATAGCCGGGCCAAATCTGAATTGGTTTAGGCCATTGCTGATGAAGAGGAACTTTAGGTTGAAATTGTTTCTTTTATTTAAAATAAATCTGCTGTTATGTGGAGTTCTGCAAGGATCAACACTCTCCCCTATCCTTTTAACCATATATACGCATGACCCTTTTATCTGCAATTGTTAGAGGCTTTGGCTTTGAGGTTATAATATGCATCAATAATATGCAGATTATTCTGTGATCTAATAAACCAGTGGACATACGAAAGAACTGAATAGTTGTGCAGTCTCAGTAGGAAACTGGATGAATTTGAATTTCCTTAGGCTGGATGGATTGACAAATGAAAATCTGGTGGTTAGAAGAGACTACTTATGGACTAATTTAGCATGGATGATATATCCTGACAAACGTCCCGATAAGTCTAATGTATACAAGGATCTTAGTCTTATATCTCAAGTAAAAAAATGTGGTTTTCAGCCTGTATTTTAAAGTTAAGATAATTGCATAAAACTGACCCCTTTTTCCCAGGGAAATGTAGAACAAAAGTAACCAATGCTGTCATTAAATTTTGATTGAATTATGCTAATTTATGTTGTCTTGGGCTCCCAAAAACTATAATTCAGAAGTTCCAGGGAGTTCAGAATTGGGCAGTTGGAGCAGGAATTAACCTGCAGGAATCAAATAGAATTTCAGAGGCTCGAAGTCCAATGGCGCTTGGTAGAGCAGCAGATACATTTTAAAACCCTTCTTATAAAGCGTATTATAGAACTATAAAGTCATCCCTACAATCTCTTGTTCTCAGACATAAGACTTTGAGATCATTGTGGTAGGGAAACTGACTCCTCCTCTTGACACCTTTCAGAAAATTGAGATAACGTGGTATTGCCTTTTCGGTTCTTGCTCCCTGTGTATAGAAATTGCTTAGTTTGGTGCTCAGACAAATGGAGAATTTACCATCCTTCAGGAAAATGTTGAGGAGTTTCTTGTATTATTAGTCTTTGTAATTTAGTTTTTTTAGTCATTCTATCAGTTTTGATATTGATATTTAATATAGCATAGAGAAGCCTTCGGGCGAACTTTTTCAATTCATAAATGTTTTTGTTAATTAATCATTCATTCATTTATTCGTTCATTCAAACATTCATTCAAGCAGGTCAAAAGGTACATCTCAGAAAGCACAGTGATATGTGTCGATGGATGGCAATGACATGCAGACTCTTTCACGTCACTTAACTGTGACAGAATGAATGGCTCACTCCCACTCTGGCAAGTTGGATACCATACTTTGAGCCATCAGAGACACAAGAAATATCCTAGAACACATAATAGGTGTTGTCGCCATGGACCTTTATAACATCTGTACACCAACCAGAAATGTACTCCGCCGCAACCTACCAGTGAAAGCCAAAGGGGCAGAGCATACAAATGTTCTTCGAAAACTGGTTCAGTACAGTTATGACCTCGAAAGGCCTTTCCAATTTCTTCATGGTGGAACAAGTACATAGGATTCCAGCGGCTGCTCCGAGGTTCGGGGTGCCAGACAGACCAGCAGTGGCCAAACTGTTGAACTGCATAGATCAACATCTGCTCCTAAAACAGGAGTGTCACAACAACCCTCTCGAAATTGTTTAAAAAAAAGTGCACATATACGAAGCTCCTTTCACATAGCGAACCTGAAACTCGGTGAACTGGGCCTCCACTAAATGTTTCTGTTTTCCAGTCTTAAACTTAAAATACTAAATGGTGAGCAAGTCGCCTTTTTCGTGGTTCTAAAGGAGGATCCGGAATAGGGGGTTCGAAGTAAGGTATGCAACTATAAGCAGCTGGGCCAGTTCTTCAGACCGCAGCGTTGAAGACGATGGACCAGGCACAGACCACCAAAGATGGAAAGCCCACCAAGGGACGGCAGTGGAGAGTAGTGGCTACATATACTTTTGGTTACTCTCGTAGTTCAGCTGCACTCATTGACACTAGGATTACAGCACAGGTGTTAAGCTTGAAATCGGATACCTATGAGGGATATGCCACAGATGACGCCCAGGGCAGCGGACTCGATCATGTGATATTCTTGGACGCTACATTTGTCGACTAACTATGTTTTCTTCTATTAGTTGTGAATCTTCGGAGAACCAGCATCTTCTGGCAAGTACTTGCTGAGGAAGTTTGCGCCAGTTATGGATATCTTGTATCATTCGAGACCACGTGGGGAGAAAGATTATGACTCAAAGTAAGGTTGGATTGTAGTGCAATGTGGATGCCTAGATAGCGAAAACTCAGTTTGCGTATGGGAATCTGCTTTTGATAGTTCGTCACTGTTGAATCTACCCTGAATGGAATCAACAGCAACTTCGTCCAGTTCAGCTGCAGGCCAGATATTTCCCCATAGCAGGCCAGAATGTGTAGTATCCATGGCCCTGACTCATGGGGATTAAATAAAAACAATAGAACGTTGTCAACATATTGAGCTATCCTGTCTTTCTCATTTCCATCTCACGTCCAGCCCCGGATTTTGAGCATTGCATCGAATCAATCTAGCTAAAGATTCAATTGCTGGGACAAAAAGAAGGGGTGAGAAAGGGCACCTCTGTCTACTACCCCTATGAATCAGAAAGGGGTTCGATAGTTCACTGTTAATGGTAGCTGTGCTAAGGGCATTGTATATAAAAGATTCACATATTGACGAAATTGTGGAAAAAATCTCATACGTTCCATAACCTTCAAGAAGGGAACAATCAATATAATCAAAGATCTTTTCAAAATCCGCCAAGAGGAGAGCCTCAAATTCCTGAGTGGTCTGGGCAGAAGCCAGCACCAAATGAGGCGCCTCATGTAAAGTTTGGTGCTTTGCCGCAGAATAACCCCCTTTGGGAAGGCTGGACCATGTACAGAAGTACTTTGACTAACTTACGGGCAAAAAGTTTGCAAATATTTTTAATTCTGCACTAATCAATGATATAGGTGAAACATCGGTCCGGGGGACATCTCGGTTTCGGAGAACTACTACGGTAGCTTGATCTAACTCAGTAGAGATCATCCCCACCTGCACAGCCTCTCTGCAGAGTGGAAAGAGAGGGAGGGTTAATTGATCCCAAAATTTAAGATAATACTCCATGGGGAACTCGTCTAAGCCTGGAGTCCTCCCAGATTTCAACTCAGAAAAGGCCGTCCTGATTTCCTCAGCAGCTAGTGGTAAACCCAAGTCCTCTCCATCTATAATCGAGAGAAACAGCAGTAGCATATCTTCCAGGATGGATCTGTCCCCATCCCTACCAGGAGGAAGACAGAAGAAGTAAAGGGTCTGACAGTAGGTGGCGAACGTCTCTGCAATGTCCGTGGTGTGTGTGTGTGTGTGTGTGTCTTATCCCTTGGTTATCAACGATAATAGGGACAATCTGGGAAGTCATGTCCTGGATGTCAAGCCAACAGAACAATTTACTGGACTTATCACCATACTCATAAACTCTGCATAGGGAAGCCCTCTAACACCGACGGGCCTCCTCCAAAGCTAGGTAACGCAGTGATTCTCTATCGAGGATTAATAGCTGCTGAAGCTTCATTGATGGAGCTGAAATTGTGTGAGAAAGGATTTCCACCGTTGAGGCCTGTCAGACATACGTCACTGGAAGAAGGATTAAGTCAATATGAGAGAGGGACTTAAGTGTGTATAAGCATTTACATGAGGGTGCCAAACTCTCCAGGTGTTGCATATACCGAGAGAAAACATCCAAGACAACAGGAGTTTAGCATTATGCCTGCTATGGGTCAAGGGGGTAGCTGCTGTGCCTTTAGTTGGGTTGGTTACAGCATTAAAGCCCCTCCCGATAATTGTAATACCTGTTAGGAGGCAAAGTAAGGCAGAACGACACACCAATGCAAGATCTCGGATGTCTTTGTGATCTTGGGCGTACGTACCCTGGCGGCTGCCATCTACTATGCTTTTGAGAGAGTTCTGTGTGGGGACTACTCACAGGCTTATCTTTTCTGCCACCCACTCCCAGGCTTCTTCAGGAGATTCGAAAAAATTTGTTCTTTCCTTGTGAATGATTTTTAGGGTAGATGGAACCATCAACATATAATGCAAGTTCATCGCCTGCAGTATTTGTTTGACTCCTTTAAATGATTTACTGCACTGTTGGACCATTTTAGTATATTCTGGGAATATGCTGATCTGTGAAGATTGGAATTTGAATTCCCCATCCTTTCTCGCCTCTCACAGTATCACATCATGTTATGTTATGTTATTTTATGTTATGTTATCTGAACTTATAAAGCCCTAGTCCACCAAAGGTCTCATGGCGCTGAGGCTACAGAAACAAATTTTCAGTTAAACACTCTGTTGAGATTAATCATAGATTAATCTGAAGAGCCAAGTCTTCAGGAGTTTCTTGAATTTAAGATAACAAGGAGCGAACCTAATATCAGGAGGAAGGGTGTTCCAAATGTGGGGGGGGGGGCAAGTGACGAGAAACTTGACCCTTCCAGCATCTTCTTTTTGAAGATGGGAAATGGAAAAAAGATTCAAGTGAGAAGATCTTAAATTCAGCCAGGTACGTATTTATGGATACGAGCCGAGATGAAAGCCGGGCTGAGACAATGTAGGGATTTAAAGACGGTGCAGCAGGTTTTATAAACAGAGCATTGTTCAATTGGTAGCCAACGCAGTCCCCCCAACAGAAAGTGATATGACACTTCTGAGGTAGTTGTTACAGAAGCCTGGCCACCTGATTTTGTACTAGTTGGAGCCGAGCGACTAGCCTCTTGGGAAGGCCCAAGTAAAGGGAATTAGCATAGTCAACTCTCGAAACAACCAGTGCAATAATCACAGTGTAAGAGCTTTGAAAGAAAGAAGTCTACTCATCTTCCTGATTTTACGTAGTTGGAAAAAGCAAGCTGAGACCGTGGCACCAACCTGAGGTTCCATTGACAGGTTAGAATCAATCAGTACTCCCAAACTTTTGACTGAATTCTTGGGCTGAGGTGAGGTGCCTACTGTAGAGGGGCAGAAGGTGGCATTCCATACATTAGGTTGTTTTCTAATGATGACAATATCTGTCTTGTCAGAATTCAGTTTAAGTTGGTTACAGTTCATCCAATCATATATAAATAGCATCGTGCCCTGAATGGCTGATATTGATTCAGGTGAATTCTTGATAGAGAAGATTAATTTCATGTCTTCAGGGGAATTATACACTTTGACTTGCATGAGAGTCAGGGCTTGCACTAGTGGGCAAATATATAGATTAAATATATAGGGCGATAAGGATGATTCCTGAGGTACTCTGTGGGTTAATTTAACCTTATGAGAGCAGAAGGAGGAGAGCCTCACTGATTGCAACCAGTCCTTCAAGAATGAGATAATCCACTCCAGGGCGGTACCTTGAAAGCCTGCAGCCCTGACACGGTTCACCAGGACCTCACGGTCGACTGTGTTGAGGCCGCCGAAAGGTCAAGTAGCTCCGGCGTCTGGGTACCCCTTTATCAACAGCCCACCATTCACCACTGACAGGATGACCGACTTCATGTAATGGGCTGGAAGGAAACCAACTAGTTTTGGTGGGCCCCAGGGCCAGGTGTCAGCGCTAGTGATTTGTGGGCTCGTTCAATCAGAAAACACTGAGACAATGTCTGCTTTGGCAGCAAGGAAAGTAGCCTGGTTTCTTGGAGCGTGTCCGTATTAGCAGATTCAACTCCTACTGGAAAACCGACCAGTCAGAGATTATTAGAGCTGGAGCAGTTTTCAGCATCTTCCGCTCTTGCTTCCAGGTGAATCACAGAGGAGACGAGTTTTGAGACAGTGGTTTTAAGGAAGGTCACCTCATCTTAAAGCAAGGATATACACCCCTCGGTCTCATAGATCCGCCCAGCTATGTTTTGGAGATCTTGGTGGAGCACGGTCATATCAGTTTCAACTTACCTACCCCTTCATCTCAACTGCTTCCTGTGAGGCTTGGATGACCTGGAGGATGACAGGGCTGTCAGAGAACTCAGATGAATGTGGGTGTGAAACATTATCCACTGCAGAGTTAAGATTAAGAGTGCTTTTCAAAGCGGTGGTGATCCTGGTCTGAGTTGTTGCCACCAGACTTTTGTCTTTCCCATGGTGCTGCAAATGAGTCCAGCCACTCCAGTTCAAGGGGCACCACAGGCCCGCCACCTTACTAAACTGTGAGGCTGGTCTTTGCTCCAACAGTTTATGCCTCACTGGCCCGCTTCTACATTAGGACCATGGAAAGAGGAGACTCACGCTCTCTGTGTAGGATCTGGTACACAGACAGGGAGGCTGTCAGTAAATACCTCTGGAGTGGGAAGAGTACTATGCCAGCCCACATGGGGGTTCAAGCTAGCCGTTCCCCTTTCTCAGTGAGCTCAGCAGCCCCGCCAGCCCTGCAGCATGGATCGGGAGCTTGTGTCCTGTCCCCACAGTTTCAAGTCCGACAGTCCTCACCTCCTTCCTCAGGTGCCCACTAGGGTCAGGCTATGTCCACGGCTTCCCAGGCCCTCAGCGCAGCCAACCGTTCCATCTGCCAGTCACCACGTCAGCACCACTTCCTGCCGGTTCCCAACCCCGAGTCCCATCAATCCATGCAGATGGGGAATAGGCTCTCAATCTGCTGGCAAATTACCTCGGCCCGTTCCATGATGGTGTGGCTCACTCTGTAGGCGCTACTTCAGGTTTGGAGATTGTTCGGTCACTTCACCAGTGCAGAACTGCAAAGGCAGAGAGGAGAATTTGTGGAGACAGATTGTACAGAATCTAAGCGGAGGTACGAGAGTCGGACTAAAATGTGTCCACTGTCTTGGCTACTACAGCCATGATTCCCTCCCACCCCAAGCATTCACAAACGTAACTTGGCAAAGCACACCGTTTAATGCCCACCACATTTGTTGCATGGGGTTTACTACTGTGAATTTCTCTGCACACAAGGAGGAGAAATCTGCAGTAGTAAACACATTTACACCAGATAGAAATCATTTTGTGAATTCCTATTAGGTCTTTTCAACCTCCGGAAATATATATTACTAGACAGCATTCATAAGCTTGACAGCATTCATAAGCTTACAGGGTGGGTAAGTTGGTGGTCACACTGGCCTGTATGAAGGTGGTGCAATCATTAACCAGGCAATATAACGGGTCAATGGGGAAACAGTGCGTGAAAACTGACAGCAGTAAGACTTTTTCCAACCTCAATGCCTTGTTCCTACACTAATTTTCACTGAATTGTGATGGCACACTGCTGTAGCTGTGTGAAGCACCCAGATCTAAGGTTATTAATAGAGAGTGAACTGGACAGCCCAGTACCGCTAGCCAAAATTAAAACAACTGTGGCACTGGCCTCTGGGAAAACTCTGAGTATCATTGGCTTGCCTACTTTACCATACATTCCAAGAGCAGTTGGCCCAGCCCTTGCTTGGCATATACTTGTCTACGAAGACTAAGTGCATCCTGCCTCCGACCACACAGGACACTCTATTTGTGGTTCTACCAAAACCTAATTGTGATTCCATCTGCTCCTCTTATTGTTCCATATTGATGCTCACTATGGATTGTAGAATCCAGGAGACGGTCTTGACCACAACTGCTATCAATGCTACTTAATCTGGTTCACCCAGACCAGATCAGGTTCACGCCAGGCAGGGGCCCCTCCAAATATATTGAGACTTTTCCATATTCTTGGTAATATGTGTCAGGACCCCTTCTAAGACTGGGACTAGAACAACTAACAGGGGGAGCTTGCTGTTTGCAGGAACCAAGGAATTGGGAGTAAAGGATTATCACACACAAGAGTGTACCAGAAAGCATGGAAGGAGAAGAGCAAGACAGAAGCTGAGATGTGTAGCAGGTTAGTTAGACTGGGATTGTTAGTATGAACATGGAAACAAAAAGGTAAAGCATATGCAGTGCAAAAAAAAAAATATGAAGGAAAAAGGAAACAACGAGCAGAATAAATTATTGTTAGTTTACACGTTCTGTGTAAAATGATCCACCTGTAATGGAAAAGATTTAACAATCAAACAAGTAGCACTCAAGGAAGAAGGGCACTGAATAAGTCTCTGCAGGAGGTACCACGCATCAGAACTCAATGGTACCCTGTGGAAAAAAAGTACCAGGATTTTATGTTAGCATAGGAGAAGGAAAAGGAAGAAGAGGAACTAAACACAGAAACATGATTCAGGAAAAGCAAGACCTAATTGTAAGAAACAAAAACAGGGCTGGACTGGACGTATGCACTCCAAGGAATTCTAAACTACAGGACAAAGAATCTGCACCCAACAGGAGCAGTGGCAAAGGCTCTGAAACGACATTGAAAACAGCAGAATTGTGTCTGGATATGGAGAGGGAAAGACTAGGAAAGCTAGAAGGAATGTAGATTGGGGCACTGAAAGAGGCAAAGCCAGAATGCATCTATATACGGGTCAGAATATCCACAGGAATCAGGGTCCATGATACTGAACAGAGTTCCACCTCCAGGATACTATCTAGGCAAAGTTTGCCGACAGAAAGAACCACGTAGACCATAGTGCATCAGAATGGTGGTGTAAATACCAGGACTAGAGTTATATGTGAAGCAAAACGTGCAGTGTTTGAATGTCCTCATGAGTGCCTCATCATGGCAGAATGACAGAAGACTGACAGTATGTCAAAGGCTTTTTTTTAGAGTCTATGGTGCTCTACGGACGAGAAGAAAGCCTTCGATTACGATCCGTGAGGATGATTACCTCATTCATACAAATACGTAAAAACTCGTTTGAAGCCAATAATGCATCACTTAACTATGTTTGTGGTGTTGCTAATCTTATAACGTACAATCCTGCTTATTCCTCTTCAACTACTGTAGCACCGACAGGTTTGTAAGACTGACATTAGATTTGGAATGAGAGCCACACAATTATAAGTACTTGGGGGTGCACATTTAAACGCAACATAATGACAATTAGGCACAGTGCCCATTTCCAATATGTTGCTTTTGCCTTGAGTTTTATTCTACTCAAATGCTATACAATGAGAATATCAAGTCTCATTCTGTAATATATAGTTAAACTTCCATTAGAAAAAAAAGCTGGTACACAGCTGTCATTGTTTTTTGGCAATGTGTTCCTTGAGGGAGAGGTTGGTGTCTAAGGTAAATCCAAGCAACTTGGCATTCAGTGAAAGTTGGGGTTCAAAGCAGTCAAAGTTCAAGTCAATGAGCCAGGTTTGTACTTTTGTTTGCTTGTTGTTCTTGGCAAATGACTGGAGTTTTGACTGGGAAGCCATTATGGCCGATTATTTAACCCAGACAATCAATCTCTGGCCTCCTCTACCAGTGCAGACTGTCATGTAGAACCATTCTTCCTAGAACCTATTACTTTGGAAGAGGTGATTGTTGCTCTCGAGAAGCTTGCTACTGTGAAGACACTGGGTCCAGATAGGCTTCCAATTGATACATTCAAATCGAACAGCAACCTATGGGCCCCTATATTGACACAGGTGTGCAACGCGGCAGCTACAGGACACTTGCCTTTGTCTTGGACAGACAGCATTATAGTTCAATTTTTTTAAAAAGGGGATGGGGGATGCAAAGTGCTACTGCCCCATATCCCTCCTGGACTCTTCATCTTAATTCATGGGTAGAGGTCTGTTAGAGAGGCTGGAACGGAGGTGACAGAAAACCAAACAGATTCCCAATATAGGTTTAGAAGGGGCGTGGGTACTACGAAACAATGCAAAAACCTCCATTGATTCATAAGTAAATATACTCTGGCCAAGGAGGGTCACAATCATCTATGCTGTCGACCCGAGCCATGCCCTTGATCTAATAAACCACACTAAGATATGTCAGTCACTGATTAAAATTAGAGCCCTTATTGAGATAGTATCTTTCCTATCACAACTATATGTACAGCTAGCCACTCAAGTACTCTACGGAATAAGGGGAGAGGTTACATCACATTTTAAGGTAACACAAGGGATCCGTCAAGTTTGTGTCCTTGCACTATTCCTATTTTCATTATATATTAATGGGGTGTACGAATTCCTGCGAAACATCAAGGCGGATGCCCCCAGCGTCAGTCAGCATACGACCCCGGTCCTCCTGTATGTAGACCATGGCGTTCTGATTTCTAGAACTGATAATGGCCTTCAGCTGTTGATTGATGGCTTTGCCTCGTACATGGAGAATAGAGACATGAAAATTAACTTAAAGAAAACATTCACTATGATATGTGGAAATGGGAGGTCTAAAAAGAGAATTCATCACATCAAGGGAGAAGTCATTGCTGAAACAGAAATGTTTTCCTATCTAACGGTTCAGTTTACTAGTAACAGCCAATGGGGGAGACATTTGAAAGTGGCAAAACAGAATTTTGTAAGATCCTCTGAAACCCTTTTCAGATTTGAAGCTAAAATTGGTAATAAGCTTATTAGAGAGCTTTGGACTCTGTACAAAAGCAAAATTATTTCTAGTGTAATTTATGGGGCCTCATTGTGGGGCCAGACAGGGTGTTCCCTTTTACAGTCACAGGAGGATCTCCTTCTTTGTAAATTACTGTCAGTGTCCTCCTTGACTTCTTCCTTTATAGTTCACAATGAACTGGCTTTCTCTTATTTAAAAGTCAACTTACAGATAAGTTCCATCACCCTGTGGTACGGTACCTGGAGTAAAGCCGGTACTAAGTGTACTAGTGAAATACTAGTAGAGTGCTTAACTTTGGAGCATAGAACAAGAATTCAATGGCCGGCGTATGTGGATAGCCTTTTAAAGGAAATGGGTGGGAACATGAGTATTGAGGACCCTGCCAGTGCATTGCAATACAGTAAGAAAAACTTAAAAATGATTCTCATGGGGGAAAAGATTGCAGAAAGGGAGGATAGAGTGCATCTTAAATCTTCAGTGTCAAGGTATCTTTCAGGCCCTGTGCAACTGAATGTACAAAGTTAACTTATTTTAGTATCAAATATTCAACATATGTTTTATCTCACTAGGCTACGAACTGGCACTTTGCACTTTATTGTTGCTTTCCCCAAAATTGGCCTCCATCCCCTAAAGTTACCCAATTGCCCATGTGATGGCAAGTCAACTCAGTTCACAATGCACTTTGTTCTTTTTTGTAATTTTTATAGGGATTTGAGAAAACAATTATTGCGACCAATGTTTTTACAGGAAAAACGTATTTATTATAAAGATGCTTTTAATTTTATTAGAACTCTGGTAATGTGGCTGTATGCCGTAGAGTATCTGTTTACATTCTGAAAGCTATTCACAGAAGAAAACAGCTTTTACACTTTAACTGTGTATGCTCTGTGATCAATGTTTTTCAATTTTATTGTTTTGTGGATGATCTTGGTGACTTATTTGTATGATGTTATTTGTGTATCTCTTTTATGAATATTTTTATACCTGAATAAATATATTTTGATTGATTGAGTGATTGATTGACTGGATTTCTGTTTTGTTTGTTTTGAGCTTTAGTTAGGCACTGGATATCCAGGTCTGAATGAGGTGCAGGCAGTGTTTGAGGTGTTGGTTGTCTTTCAGGTAGAGTTGTATATAATCAGAATATTGATGAATCTCACTGTTATCTGTGAGTTGAGCCCCAAGGGGTCCCATGTAGAGACTGAAGATGGCAGGAGACAATATGGAACCCTTGGGGAACTCTGCAGGTGATAGGGATCTTTTGGATTCTGTATTGGGGAAGATACATCGACAACATCCTTTTGTTCTGGTCTGGTGATGCACATTCTCTGATGCTTTTCACTCAACATCTGAATGCGAATACTTTCAATATCAGGTTCACACATGAATTCAGTCAGTCATCCATAAATGTCCTTGACCTCACACTCTATATTGACCACAAAAAAATCTGCACTAAACTGTTCAGGAAACCCACAGCATGTAATGCTATTTTACATGCTATGAGCTCACATCCTCTCAGATAAAAGCAATCCCCTTTGGGGAGAGTCCCAGGATCCGTCGGAACTGTAGTGAAGACGGGGTTTTTCTGAAGGAACTGCACAACATGGAACTACGATTCACACAGAGGGTCTACCACCCACATGCCCTAAAAGAGGCCAGGAATAGAATTAAGAAAACCAAACGTTCTGACCTTCTCATAAGTTCTAAAAGAGATAAAACCCCCAAAAAACTGTCTCTTATTACTACACATAGTGCACTGAGTACTCAGATTTTCTAAATTATGCGGAAACATTGGTCGTTACTGTTGACTGACAACATACTTAAGGGCAGTTTGACAACTAGACCAAGCATTATCTACAAGAGAGGACAAACCTTACGCGACCACTTATGTCACAGTTTCATACCCCCTGCTAGCAATGACACATGGTTACCGAAACCGCCACAAGGCTCGTACAAATGTGGCCATTGCAACATCTGTGGCTACATCAAGGATAAGACAATATGTTTCCAATACAATACACATGTTACACATAAGATCAAACATTTTATAAATTGCAATACGAGCTTTGTTGTGGCCTCATCTATGTTGGGAGCACTATTCGGCCTCTGAAAGAAAGAATACAGGAACATTTGAGAGCCATCCGCTCATCCAACACAAACTATCCGTTTGCGGTACACTACAACAAGGCACATTGACAAAGAGAAATTCTGGACATCACTGTACATGGAATTGACTCAATAAATAAACATCTGAGAGGGGGCAATAGGATTTTGTCTCTGAGACGCCTTGAGAGCAGGTAGATTATCAAACTGAGGACCGTGGAAAAAGGCCTGAATATTCATAAGGACTTGCATTTTTTCTTATAATTGTTATTCTTTGGTCTCCCTATACCTGGTTGGCCTCGGATATTGTATTTTTATTTTTATTTTCAGTCGGTATGCGTGCAACTTACAAATGTTTATATATGTATACATATTAGTATACACACCAATATGTATCTTCTTGTGTATGTTTGATCTATGCATTTTGAACTTTTTTACAGATGTCCCTGTATAATAAGTTACAAGCTGGGTTTTTTTCCCCATTGATACAAGTAATTATATATAGGTAGATTAATTATAAGTTTTGCATCTTGCCTATGTACCTGTCTATAGCACATTTCCTTTCCTTTTCGATTTATTGTCCAGCCCTGCTCTCTTACTTTTTCAAACTTATACCACACCTATTTCTTTAGCTCGGTGTTATTTGGTGTCACAGCTCTATACCATTTTTCCATGCGGCTTCTCCCTTAGTCAGGATTTTTGTTTAGTTTCAAAGTCTAAATATCAGTACCATGTGACATCCTCACTAGGAATATAATTCCTTTTCTCCCTAATATTTTTCCTAATATGTTTTTTATAAGCAAAGACGCCAGTTTGTTCATCAAGCCTTCTGTTTTTTCTTTACTTCCCAAGATGGCCCCCACTATTCCTCGGGGTTGCAGTTATAGAATGACTGTGCCTCCTGTGTTATTCCTTTCTCGATGTCCATCGCATTCATAAACGATGCGAATGGCGGATCGCTGTGCTATTCTGGATCACAGCACACACACGCCGACATCGGCTTTTCCGACTCTCGGAGACTTGGAGAGTACGGGAAAGTTTTTGTTTTTCTTTTAGGTACAAGCAATTCCTTATCCCGCACTTGCGTTTACGCACCAAACCAGTTTTGACAGCAGTCTATTACTTTCTATTTGCAGACCGTGCTCTATTTGTTTCGGCGGTTAAGCATACCGATATGTTTCACCTCTTTCACAACTAATATGAGAGTTTTAGTCCCGATGTCTGTGCAATATACCCTGTCGCAGCTATTTTCACTTTAGTAGTCCATCTTTTAAACAGCTTTTTAAAATTACTCCTACTGGACATTTTCCAGTTTTCAGTTACGCTATACACATATGGGGATCTCCCTGTTTGGAATGTCCTTTAGTCTACAACTTGCACTTGAACCAACGTTAGTTTCCTGGTGTTATTTATTAGAGCTGTTAATTTCTGACCTAACCACGTTTGCGTTTGTTTGCTTGTACCTCGTTTTCCTGTTTATTGTTTTTTTCGAGGTAACAGTGGGTTCCTCTTATGGCATTTGCTTCCAATTTTTTTTGTCTTCATAGATAAATGGGCTTATCAGAGCCCTCCACTTTATACCACACGTAAAATTCATTGAGTGCCTACTTCTATGGCCCTAACGTCATACAAAACTAATGTTTCCTGAGATCAGGAAACCCCACTAACTACTTCAGGAAATAATCAATTTTCGTGGTTTCTCTATGGAGACGTCCACATGTGTGCATAATTCTGGTATGTTTTTTCTTTACTTTCCTTACCCTCCAGGGTTAGCTTTTTTCACCTAGTGATTAAATTAAACTAATCCTCACTACGGCTATAACTCATTTCCATACACAGAGTTGCTCTAGCCATTCATATATAATCTTATGTGTTCACATTTTTGGTGCTAAGTTTCTCCTCTGTACTACTGGAGTTTTCTTCGCATGTTCTTTTTTCACTGCACACCAGGCTACCTGATATTTATTCTCTCCTCCCTCTTCGGGCTCAGGTACTACACTCTGTTTCCTTTTTTTATAATACAACAAAATATGTTCTCTTTCTAAATATAATGTTCTGTTCGTAGCTTAGTTTCTTCCTCACAAATTTTTACAACCTTTGATTTTATTCATGCACTACTCTGTTTGGCATCTTTGGAGTAGAGTCTGGTTTCTCATCCTGTATGAGAGCATCTCAACCTTAATAAGTATATATTTTTTATTCAATTGGTGTGATCTGTTGTTTGTCTCTGCGCGCTATCCTTTATGTTCTGTTGTATTTACATACAAAAAATATTATTATTTTTTGTTGTCACAGCCTTGAAAAAGTCCTGTTGGCCGAAACATGTGTTGGCTGCTTTCTACATATACAATTTATATGTGCGAACATAAGGAATTAAAGTCATTTAGAAGGGTGTTGGCTTTGGACCTGGAGATAGGAGGGGAAGCAATGAGTTAATGTATTAGGTTGCCTATGGAGAAGCCTTTGAAGAGTCTGAAGGTTTAGTATTGGGTTGAACTCAGTTTGTTGGTAGAGTGCTGAGCAGGGAGATGGAGATGGGGATGGTGAGGTGAATGGTCAACTCCAGTAGTATGGGTGGTATGCATTGGACTGTTGGCGATGTTCAAAACATGAGGTTGAGAAGGTGGCCTTTGGGTGACATGCTGTATCACACAGAGTGTGTTGCTAAGGTTGAGGAGTGTGTCACGTTTTTTTGATTTTATGTTTTCTGGGAGGTTGAAATCACCCAAGAAGATGGTGTGTTGGATGGATGAGGTTTCAAGGAGAGCTAAGAATTCATCAGTGAAGTCCTTGTTCTGTTCGGGGGCCTGTAGATGAAGTGAAGTGTGGCATTCTGAGCTGCAGAGAGTGTGAAGTGGCATGTCAGTAGTTCCATGGAGTTGAGTGTCACTTGCTTGCCTAGAGTGCAGCACCAGGAGGGCGTATGACTGCAAGCAAAGCCTCCTTCCTTTTATGTGGACCTTCCACATGATGGATGCTGTGAACTATGGGAAGAAGGACATCTAGGTTGTGTGATGGTGTAGGGAGTAAACATGTTTCTGTGACAAACAGGACATAAAACTTGCAGTAAGCGATGAGGTCTGCGATACCTGGTGCATGGAGTACTGCTGTGCAAGGGTTAAATAAGTATGAGTTGGAATGTTTATTATGTAGTTTGTGGCTGTGAAGTAATTAGTGGGATAGGTATGTGTTATGATGATGTTGTGTGACTATTTTGTCATCTTGGTCTAGGTGTGATTGTGGAGATTGGCAGTATAGATTGCTTGGTGAGGCAAGTAATTATAGCTTCTCTGTAAGTTTCAATGAAATAGGGTTTCTGTCCCAAAGAAAGCCTTTCCTGGCAAAAACAGACCTGAACAGTTAATGCCTTACACTGTGGATACCATTTGCTGGGGATGCCAGGCAGTGGGAGACACTAAGGAGCAGACTGAAGTAAGGAAAATGAAGGAAGTGATGTTACCTCCTGTGGGCTGAATGATGCAAAATGCAGTTATTTCACTTTCTGTGCAGATGGATGATGTGGAAAGTAGTCCACCTGTCAGGCTTTTTCTTTTAAAGATTATTTGCTGGGAAATCAGTGGCCACTTCCTGTGCAGATTGATGATGGGAAATGAAGTTGTCTTGCCTGGCATTTTCTTTTTTAGATTTATTTGATGGGGAACCAGTAATGTCACTATCTGTGCAGGTACATAGATGTGAAGTTAAAAATAGTAAATCTATACTTAACTATACATACTTAGTTTCACAATATGTTGTTAGTCAATATTCTATAGTTGTTTAGCATACAATATTTTTGTCGCTCAATATTCTGACATAAAACTCAGACAGCAGTTATTTCAAGAACTTAACACTATGGCCCATATTTAAGAAAAAGTGACGCATCAGCTATGATGCACCACTTTTCTTGCGCCCACCTACTGGCATCTAACAACACCATGGTTGCGATGTATTTATAATAGAGTGCACCATGGCAGCTGTTAGCACAATAGTGTCTATATTTTTTACGCTAATGTGGCACTTTGCTACACTAGCATCAACAGTGTTGATGCTAGCGCAGCAAAGTGCAAGGAGGCCCATAGGTTACTGCTCATGGCACAGTGAAATCTTTTATATTTCACTGCACCATTTTTGTGGGCCTCCTAGAGCTGGAACGCCTGCTTATATACATTATGCCTGGCACAGGCATAATGTGGCGCAAGGGGTTACAAAGTGGCACAAGTGGCATTGCACCACTTTGTAAATATGGTGCAGCAGAAAAGCCACTTTAGCGCTGCCTTAGCATTAAAAGAATGACGCTATGGCAGCACTACGGTGGTGCTAGGGGCTCTTTAATGTGCCCCTATGTTGTTTCATCTGTACTGGGGAGCAAGCTGGTGTAAAGAGTCAACTTTTGCAACTTATACTTATGAAGAGAGAGAGGTTTAAATGTGTCTGCCTTAAAATCTTACTACCTAACAGAACAGCGCCAGTGAGAGTTGGCTGCAGTCTCAAGGATAGCTTGAGGCTATATATGTATGCAATACGTTGGGGACAATTACAATAGAGAAGACCCTTGGGGAACACAGCTTTGGTCGATCCTAGCACGTTTTGCTGATTACTGTTGTTCAAAATACCTCTGAAAGTCCAATCTTAATTTAGCCTATACCCCAGAGCTGCCCGTGTGAGGTATCCCAGCTTCCGTACAACAATGGCGACAACGAATTGAAATCTTGGACTGATGCAGGCTTAGTCCAGGTGAGAGACCAGCATGGCTCTGGAAAGTTAAGATTTCTCTGGCACCAAGCGTGATCAAAACATTGTTTTAATATAGTATTACAAGCAGGCTCAGCCACAGGATTCTGAATTCGGGGGCCTATGAAGAAGCCTCTATGGACCAGAAAAATACATGAACAAAGTGGGCAAAAATCAAGCTTTTTGGAGATCTATTGAGACTCCGAAAACATCTGTTGAACATGGGCATGTCTATGAACGTAAATCACATATATTTTGCAATGCTGAATCAAGTGAATACAAGCTGTGGCCGCGCCAAGGGCGCGGCATACCTAGCTGTTCATTTGTTGATGGATGTTGTGATAATATCAGCTTTTCTCCTCACTGAGCTCACATCTAACACACAACAGGTTATTCAGAAGATTTTGAGGGGTGATGAAAAACTACTTGTGGGAGCCCATTCTTAGTTCTCTCCCATAATGATTCCCAGCATCCATACCAAATTTAAAATGTATTAGATGCAGCAGTGTCATTTGTCAAAAGTTGAGAGTATTTAAATAAACCTTTGCACAGGATGAGAAGTTGTCTTGCGTCCTCTGGAAGCATGAATGACAAACATAGAGCCTTTTAAAACATTTTAAAACAGTGTTGGAAAGTAACAATGATCAAAATAAAATATGTTTTATAATTTTTTCTCCAAAATTCATGAGTTAATCAGTAACATTGTTTGAAATATAATACAACTTTTTTGTAGAAATCTTTTTATTGAGCTTCATAGGTAGGAAAAGATGCAAACAAGCAAGCAATAATACATCGCAGCTCATATCAGTATATTAGATGTCAATTTCAAATGTGAGGCAGGTACAGTACAAGCATGAGATAGTAAAAGCCAAAACACACCCCTTCAGGTCATCATTTTATTCAACCCCAGAAGTGTCCTCGTCCTGATCACTCCCACTCTCTCTCTTAGTTCTCCAAGAGGACCACGTCTTTTCCCATTTCTTGGGGCACCCTCTGCTCGGGTATATCGTCTTTTCGGTGAGCATGCACAAGTCCGTGTCATTTTGCCATTGCCATAGCTTTGGCAGGTCTGTCGCTCCTCACTTTTCAAATCATATCAAATCAAATCATTAGCATTTATAAAGCGCGCTACTCACCCGTGCGGGTCTCAAGGCGCTAGGGACAAAGGGGGTGGTTATCGCTGCTCGAACAGCCAGGTCTTTAGGAGTCTCCGGAAAGCAGAGTGGTCCTGGGTGGTCCTGAGGCTGGTGGGGAGGGAGTTCCAGGTCTTGGCCGCCAGGAAGGAGAAAGATCTCCCACCCGCCGTGGAGCGTCGGATGCGAGGGACGGCGGCGAGTGCGAGGCCAGAGGAGCGGAGGGGGCGGGTGGGGACGTAGAAGTTGAGCCGTCTGTTGAGGTATTCCGGTCCCTTGTCGTGGAGGGCTTTGTGTGCGTGGGTGAGAAGTCGGAAGGTGATCCTTTTGCTGACTGGGAGCCAATGCAGGTGTCTCAGGTGTGCGGAGATGTGGCTGTTGCGGGGTACGTCGAGGATGAGGCGGGCTGAGGCGTTTTGAATGCGTTGCAGGCGATTTTGGAGTTTGGCGGTGGTCCCAGCGTAGAGGGTGTTGCCGTATTCCAGGCGGCTCGTGACGAGGGCGTGGGTCACGGTTTTTCTGGTGTCGGCGGGGATCCAGCGGAAGATCTTGCGGAGCATGCGGAGGGTGAGGAAGCAGGCGGAGGACACGGCGTTGAATTGCTTGGTCATGGTGAGAAGGGGGTCCAAGATGAAGCCGAGGTTGCGGGCGTGGTCTGCGGGGGTCGGTGCGGTGCCGAGGGCCATGGGCCACCAGGAGTCGTCCCAGGCGGACGGGGTGTTGCCGAGGATGAGGACTTCAGTTTTTTCAGAGTTCAGCTTTAGGCGGCTGAGCCTCATCCAATCTGCGACGTCCTTCATACCCTCTTGTAGGTTGGTCTTGGCGCTGGCGGGGTCCTTGGTGAGGGAGAGTATAAGTTGGGTGTCGTCGGCGTAGGAGGTGATGATGATGTCGTGCTTGCGTACGATGTTAGCGAGGGGGCTCATGTAGACATTGAAGAGTGTCGGGCTGAGTGATGAGCCTTGAGGTACGCCGCAGATGATCTCAGTGGGTTCTGAGCGAAACGGAGGGAGGTAGACTCTTTGGGAGCGGTTTACGAGGAAGGAGGCGATCCAGTCCAGGGCCTGGTCTTGGATCCCGGTGGAGCGGAGGCGGGTGATTAGGGTGCGGTGACAGACGGTGTCAAAGGCAGCCGAGAGGTCGAGAAGAATGAGGGCGACTGTTTCACCGTTGTCCATCAGGGTCCTGATGTCGTCTGTGACTGAGATGAGGGCGGTTTCTGTGCTGTGGTTGGATCGGAATCCGGTCTGTGAGGGGTCGAGCAGGTTGTTGTCTTCCAGGAAGGTGGTCAGCTGTTTGTTGACGGTCTTCTCTATTACTTTGGCTGGGAAAGGCAGAAGGGAGATGGGGCGGAAGTTTTTCAGGTTTTGGGAAATGTTTCTCTTGGCCACCCTCAGGCTGAGTGAGCGCCATGCCCCAGATAATGAGTATGCCACATTTGATTGTGTCCAGCATCTGGTAGCCCGTAATTGTGTGCATCATGGCTTTTGGAGAGGACCAGTGGGGTTTTATTTGTGGCAGCCCCAAATAATACGAAGGAAGGTTCCTCTTTCCCCACTGTCCTGCAAGGAGGCCCCCTTTGGCTATCTACCTATGGTGTGTAGAGTAGTTCGTGATTAGTAGGAGCGATGCAGTATGCGTAGCAGGACTAGCCTGAAGCCAGATTTGATTGCGATGTCCTAGGGGGTCCCCAGGGCCTCTTCTCATTCACCATCCTCAAACTGTCCCACCTCTGCTTCTCATTTTGCTGATGTTCCATGGGCCAGCACACTATGAATCCTAACAGCTTGGCCAAGGATCCTTTCAGCTCTTGACCCTAAGTAGTAGCGTGGGACAAGTACTACAAGGCTCCTCGGGGGGAAGGTGGACACAGGGGAGGTGAACGCAGGCTCACAACTCAAAATACATGCAGCAGCAGCAATAAACGATTGTCCAGCCAAATACTTGCTTTTATGAAAAAAAAAGTATTTTATTTTATGACTACTTACACAAAGGGAAATATGACATTCACAAACCACTTCTATAGTCCCCTGAGGTGAGGGCTCTAGTGTTTCTTTAGATGGTTCCCTGAGGGCCACTCCCCCCTTGCTCCTGCAATAGCGGTTATTCTCCAGTCACTATAGGTGAAATTCAGGTGAAGCCTCACTAGTAGTCTGCGTTGCAGGAGTCCCACTCTGACTGGCCTGAAATCAGTCTTACCTGCACATGCAAGATCAGAGCTACCAGAGTCTCTGAGCGTGCCTCATTTGTGGGCACAGGAACTGATTGATCAGTCTCCAGTAAGTTCTCTTCAAGCGCCCCAGATGGGCTGCGCTCAGCAGTCCTCAAGTTCCTCACACAATGTAATGTGGCCCCAGTGACCTGATTTCTTTGTAGCTCCTCCAAGCTGCATACGTTCTTTGGTCCTTCCAACAGTGAGTGGAAAGGGAAGGGGGAGATTGAGTAGAAGGAAGTAGTTTGAAGGATCTGACGCTGGTCCTCAGTCCTCAGGCCCACAGGGGTCCCCACAGTGGCTCACACTTCTTGCTTGGCTCGAGTGGCCCCCTCTGACATACCAGGTCACTGTTTCCCCACTGCACACTGGATCCAACCCAATCAGCACAGCAGATTTGCTCACAGTGGCCCCTCCTGACATACGGGGGACACCAGGACACCACCACACAAGAGCTAGGGCCATCTCAGTACTACAATCGATTCCTGGGCTCCCTCCTGGCATACACTGTTGCAGACATTCCACCATACATGGGCAACAGCCCACTCTGTACACTAATATGGTCATGATAACCCCTCATGGCATACAGGGTTACCCACTCCTCACTGCACACTGGTGATGACCTGTTCAGCAGAGCAATGATCATGGTTCACTTCACAGCTGCCCTCCTTTGGCATATGATGGTTGCCAACTTTCCCTGCACACGGGCAACGACCCAATAGGTGCAGCAGCCATCTCCTCACACCTCACTACAAGCCAGTGCTTAATTTGTAAATAAAAATCTGCCAGTGCCCAAAGCTCTCCTCTGAAACACGCGGCTGCTGCAATTAAATGTGCGAGCACAGAATACTGAGGCAGAGTAATACTGAAGCCATCTTCGGCCTCTTCAATCCATATAAAGCCACACGCTGTCCCTTCAGCTCCCTCTCGCAGCTTTCTCCCTTTGTGACGCTTTTTCGTTTTTCCCTTCTTCCGTCTTTCCCATGTGTCTTTTGCTCGAAGCAAATGCTTTAGGCAGAAGAATAAGCCCTGCCCCTCACAAAATAAGTGCTGGTGCTCAGCACCAGAAACAACAAGCACAAATTAAGCACTGCTACAAGCATATACTTGACAAGATTGCCCACTGAGCCTCGCTCCCTCCACTGCCCTCCTCTTGTTCACAGGTCACACTGGTTTTGATATACAGTTCCTACTAAAATAATAGGACTGTGTATTAGGACGGTAGAAATTCAGAATGTGGGGGACTGAGTCCTTCCACACCGTCAGAGACGGTCAGCCCAGTTCCTGGCTAGATCACAGAGCCTCCTCCAGACGCAACACTGCTGGGGTGAAATGTGATTATGGCATGCTGCACATGACACTTTGACTCCCAAGGAAGTAGTGGAAACAGACCTCACTCTTTCGTCGGATTACTCTTGCATTGAAACAATTGTAATCTTGCATAGAGAGAATGAGCTGCGATAGTTAAGCAGATGAAACAGAGCAAAGTTATCAGCATTATGAACATGGTTAAGATGATGAACAGTACAACCATGGTGAAGGAGTTTTAGAGATTTTAGAGGTTCGTACCTAAGACTGTACTGAAAGCATAGCTGTTGAACCTTTCTGCTTGTCCCAATCTATAGGAATATCCTTAGCCTCATACCTGGAAATGGTGTCCAGAATCAGCCTGTACTATAGATGTCAATCCTCTCAGAAAGCTGGTAGATTAGCGCCAGCACAGGTGCATGTCAAACACAGCGTTCATCCCAGGATAGTTGCAGCTGGAATGCCCCTCTGCCCTTTCGGGGTCAGTGCATCATTTATATAATAACAACCCTCCCCCCCTGTTGGAAGCACAGCCCTGATGCAATGCTATGTCTAAATCTAAATATTGGAAGCTATCTCCTGAACAGGCAATGCAAGCACTAGGATATTGTGTACTATGTTCCTAGTCTTGACCAGAATGTACTGATTACATGTCGAGAAAAGGCTAATTAAAACAAGTAACTCATACAAGATATTCCTAGAACATCATATAAGCAAAATGTGCAAAATGTCACAGCTAAAGTGATGCAGCTAAAACATGTAAAATATAAAATGAAGCTAAAAACAGGGGAATCAACTTGGGTCCAAGAGATCCTCACAACATTCTTGGAAAGCAGGCAGTTGCTGGTACTACTGGCTTCAGGACAGATGGTCTTGGATTCCCTGAATGATGTCCTCTCACCCAGCTGGGAGTCTAACATGCCTTGTCCCCCGATCTTGGTCACAGAAAAAAGTCATGCAGAGCTTCTCCTTGCACAGCCTGACTGGCTGCTTGACAGTTGACAATTTTTGCATTCAATAGTTCCCCTTTTTATAGTCAATTTACAGGCACCAAATGTGATTTAGAGTCTGAGGCTTTGAAGTTTGTGTTGGGGGTCTGCTTCCTTCTGAAGTGTCTACAACTCTGCCTTCTCTTTCTTCTGAAAGCAGCCACATAGTTCTGTGTATCAAAAGTTTAAACCAGGGCCTCAGCCACAGGGTCGGATTGGTAAGGCAGGCAGTCGGGCATTTGGCTGATGGGCCAATGCCAAAAGTGATCTGTGGGACGATTTTTTTGGGCCTCTGTCACCCAGCCCATGACATGTCTGTTTTTTCATTCCTCCCCTGCCAGGCCATCGCCCTGAGGCTATGATGGGCAGGGAGGAATTGAGTCTAAGATGCAGCCTAGCTGGGTGACAGGTGCTGCTCTGGCCCATTAACCATTCTTACCCCTGCACCCTGTGGAGTTGGCCCTGCCCTGAAGGAGTGTCTTTTCCCCTAACGCCCTCCCAGCTGGGCCATTACATTCAGGGCATGGTGAATGGGGAGGGTCGGTGTATGCAGGAACTTGCTGGAGGAGGGGGTGGTGGAGCTGGTGATTTTGTGACCATAGGGTAATCTTCAACTCAGCCCCCTGGAGTAGCAGCTATGTGCTTTTCTTAATCTTTCCCCTGCAAGGCGATGGCCCTGAAGCTACAGTGGACTGGAAAGGAGGTGACTCGGGTTGGGTGTTTTTGTGGCCTTTGCTCCCCCCCCCCTTCTGTTGCTGCAGTGGTAGCTGCTGTGTGCTTCTTGTGACCCCCAGACCTGTCACCATGGCCCCATTGTCTTTCAAGCCTTGGTGGATGAGTGGGTGTGTTTTCATAGACTTGCTGCAACACCACCTTTCTGAGGGAGAAGAAAAATAGAGGATGGAGTTATGAACGGAGCTGGTGACTTTCGAACTTGAAACTATAAAAACCAGAAAGGGAGCACCCTACTCACACTCCAGCATATAGTCAGTCCCAGTGCATCATGATAAATGCAGTACAAGTTTGTTTTTATCCATAAAGTAAACTAAAGTTTTTCACCTTAGTAGATGCAGCAAGTGCTGTAAATCTCTGGACAAGTGTTTCTGGGTAAGCCCAGAAACACATTTCCAGAGATTTACAGCACTAGCTGCACCTTCTAAGGTGAAAAACTACAGACTACTTTATGGAGGAAAAACACATTTGTACTGCATTTACCATGATGCAATGGGACTGACTGCATGCTGGAGTATGAGGCAGGGTGCTCCCATCTGTTTCCTGAACTTAAAACTATGTCCAAGGAGTCCCAGAGTCAGAACAACATCCTGTGATTCAGGGCAAATCACTGTAAGGTTGAAATAAAAGAAAATTATTTGCTCTTGTGTAATGTAATTTGCTCTTGTGTAATGTAACTAGTCAATCACCCCTGTACCCTTGGTCTGCATTCATGCCATATAAAACTACAAAATTAAATAAACTGCTATTTAACCATGTTTTAAGATTCAGTAAAAGCCAGAGCAATATAATTAAAGAGGGTTCTTTATATAACATCTGTATTTCTGTATAGCATAGAGATTATGCCTTTGTTTAGTTTAACGAGTAGTCATAAGACAGCTTTAGAACACTTTTTTAAGTGCTTCTGCCTTGTGTCTACTGTTTAAAATACACAGTGATCAGAGGAAAAAATGGTGGCTTTGGACGCTTTTTTTTTATTTCCGTGCCAGTCAGGACATTAAAATACTAATTTTATCGCCAGCTGGCAATCCTAGACTCATTAGATGTTGTGTCTCTGCGGCTGTTTTTTTCACCTCTTCCACCTGGCCAAAATACAGGCCCGCATTACAACCCTGGCGGTACATGCAACTTACCACTGTGCTAATGGATGTCAACATACCGTGACTGTGGTGGTATTCCACGACGGGTATTATGACCCACACTGAGAAAACCACCACTATACAGATACCCACACAAGTCCGCCACACCAAAGGTCAGTGATAAACTGGCGATAGCAAAACCCACACCATTACGCCAACAGGAATACGCCCACAGTATCACGACCCACGAATCACCGCAGCGGTCTTTCAACCGCGAGTAAACCATTGGCAGTACACACTGCCACACTCAAAATACACACACATTTACAAAACACCACCACATTGGACAATTCAAACTACACACACCTGACACACATACACACACCACACCCACACACTCACACCACTACAAAACACACAACCACATTACCCACAACCCTTTCAACTAAAAAAAAGATTGCAAACAGAGAGACAAAACCCAGGAGCACCCACTCAATCTGAGCCACAAAACAAAACACCCGAGTCAACTCCTACGCTGGGTGGTCAAATCAGTAAAACTGATAGAAATGTCCATCAGCAACCCTGTATCTCAAATTGGCTCTTTGCTCTACCACAAAGTCTAACCCTTGCAAAGAAATAGACCTTCCTAACAACCTGTGACTCACTCTGTCCATAGGCAGCCACCATTTCAGTAGTGTCTGATCTGTTTGCACCACAAATCTAGTGCCAACCTAATAAGGATCAAATTTACCCAAGGCCCTCACTATGGCAAAGAACTCCTTCTCAATAGCTGCCCTGTTCTATTTGCATAGTAACTTCCCTCTAATAAAGGCTACAGAGTGCTCTCTACCTTTGTCATCCAGCTGATCCAACACCACTCAGACTTCTTTTTTCAGAGGCATTTGCCGGGACAATGAAAGGCTGACTTTAGTCAGATGCCACCTTCAGTTCCTCTAATGCTCTCTGACACTCCTCAGTCCATATAATTTTCCTGGGCTGCTTCTTGGAGGTCAAAGCAGTCAATGAGGCAATTATACTTCCACAGTCCACCACAAATATCCTGTAATACCCAGTGAGTCCTAAAAACACCCTCACTCTAGTCTGAGTAGTATGCTTTCCCCACTCCATCATAGATTCAATCTAGGCATCCAACAGGTGAATCTTCCCCCTCCCCATCTCATGCCCAAGGTAAACTACAGGGGACTGACCCACCTGACACTTGGTTGTCTTGATGGTCAGTTTTGCCGCCTGTATCCTAGCCAACATCTTTCCTAGGTATTTCAGGTTGTCCATCCCGTGAACTGCTGATCACCGCAATGTCATCCAGGTTGGCCACACACAACTCTTTCAACTCTGCAATGACATGGTTCACCAGTCACTGAAAAGTGGCTGGAGTATTCTTCAACCTAAAGGGTATCACCCTGAACTGATATAGCCCCTATGGCATAGAAAATGCAGTCTTCTCCTTGGCATTTGGTACCAAAGCAATCAGGCAATATCCACTGATCTGATCAAGTACTTTGCAGCACCTCACTGATCCACAAGTTCATAGGCTCTTGGGATTGAATGGGTATCGGAAGTCAGTACACCCTTGCTTTGGTACTATAACCACAGAACTAGATCATGGACTAAGAGATCTCTCAATAACCTCCAGGTACAACATTTTGGCATCTTCTGCCTTAATACATCCCTGAACCCAGGAACACATTCTGTCCATCCTGCCCTTCACTGGCAGACTGTCACCTGTGTCTATATCATGCACACAGACAGGTCAACCCAGGAGTCAGTGAGAATAGGTTTGGCAAACTGTCACAGCACCTCTTTGCATTCCCTCTGCTGCACATGTGTTAACTCAGGTGCTATATCCTTCCACAGTGCCATCCTTCGTGTCACAATGAAGCAAGTCAGGAAGAGGCTCACTTCATCTGGCATAGCCATGATATTCACTGTATAATCACTTTGAAAGTAAGGTTTCAGCCTATTTACATGGAATACCCTCTTGGGTTCCCATGTGGCACCTGTGTCCACCAAGAAGATAACCTCAGAAAGCTTCTGAACTAACTTGTCTGGCCCACACCATTTGTCATCCAAAGCCCTGGGAAAAATAGGCTTTAGCACTAACACCACCTGACTTTCCTGATTCCCCGTCAGCATAGCTTTCTGGTTGTACCAGTCCTTCATCAGTGCTTGGCTGGCCTGAAGGCTTCCCTTTAGCTGACTTAAGTATTATGCCATCAACTTCCTAAGGCCAATCACATAGTTCACCACATACTTGTGGAAGCTCTGAGGCAACTTTACATCCTTTTCCGAGAAAGGTGAAGGGACCCACGCTGGGTGTCCATATAGAAGCTCAAAGGTACTAAATCCTTCTCCTTTCTGAGGAACCTCTCAGTAGGCAAACAAGAGACATGCAAGAGAAGATCTCACTTTCTCGTTAGATTCTCTGGCAGAATTCCCATCATGCTCTTCAGTCTCTTTTTCAACCACTCCACCAAACCATTGGTTTGAGCGTAGTATGCTGTGGGGGAGCCATATGTTGCACCAGCTTGCTCCCACATCTCTCTCATGAGATGAGATGACATTGGTTTCTGGGTAAGACATTACCTTCCTTGGAAATCTGACCTAGAAAAGATCCCTAGGAGAGCTCTTGCTACCATCCGTGCAGTTATGCTCCTGAGATGTACAGCTTCTGTGTAGCTGGTGGGATGATTCACTACAAACAAGATATACTCCTTGCCTAACTGTGAGGTGATCAAATGGACAAATTATGTCTATTCCTACCTGCTCAAATGGAACACCTACAACGGGAAGAGGCACTAACAGTGCTTTAGTCCTGCCTCCTGTCTTACCACTCAGCTGGCAAGAGGGGCAGGTCAACAGAACCTCTGTGTTTCTATACATCTCTGGAAAATAGAATAGAGGTTCCAACCTATCCAGTGTCTTTCTAATCGTCAAATGTCCTGCTAAACGCACTTCATGGGCCAGTGACAACAGGAGGTTCCTGTGCACTGGTGGAACCACTAGCCTCTTGTCTAGCTACTGGCTCAGGATTACCCAGCTCTCAGTTTATTCAGCAATCCTCACAGCCAACATAGGCCCTCATTACAACTGTGGTGGTAAATGCTGCCTACCGCCGTGCTGATGGCCGCCAACATATTGTGACCGTGGCTGTATTCCGCTACGGGTATTATGACCCAAAAGAGAAATCCGCCACAATACAGACACCCACACAAGTCCGCCAGACCAAAGGTCAGTGATAAACTGGCGATAGCCAAACCCACACCATTACGCCAACAGGAATACGCCCACAGTATCACGACCCCCGAATTACCGCAGCTGTCTTTCAATCGCGGTAAACCATTGGCGGTACATACCACCATGCTCAAAATATACACACATTTACAAAACGCCACCACATTGGACAGTTTAAACTACACACACCTGACACACCACACCCACACACTCACACCGCTATAAAACGCGCACCCACATTACCCACAACCCTTTCAATGAAAAAAAAAGATTGCCACCACACACAGAGAGACACAAAACCCAGGAGCACCCACTCAATCAGAGCCACAGAACACCATCACCCATACACCATCCACGCACCTCACAGCATACACCCCAACACATCACCCCACACATGACCCCACACATCCTCACACATATCACTCACACCACATCCATGGCAACCCAAAGACACCCCAGGTTTTCTGAGGAGGAGCTAAGGGTCATGGTGGAGGAAATCATCCGGGTAGAGCCACAGCTATTTGGAGCACAGGTGCAGCAGACGTCCATTGCAAGGAAGATGGAGCTATGGGGGAGGATCATGGACATGGTCAACGCTGTGGGACAGCATCCAAGAACAAGGGATGATATCAGGAAGAGGGGGAAGGACCTACGGGGGAAGGTGCGTTACGTGGTTTCAAGACACCAGGTAGCTGTACAGAGGACTGGCGGTGGACCCCACCCCCTCCCCCAAAACTAACAACATGGGATGAGCAAGTCTTGGCAATAATGCATCCTGAGGGCCATGCAGGAGTAGCAGAAGGACTGGACTCTGGTAAGTCAAATCTTTACTACTTTATCCCCCCCACCCTACCTGCATGCCATCACAAACTCCTACCCCTACCCTCACCCCCATCACACCACCACTTCACATATACCGCACTATCACAACCCACACATCCCAATATCAAGCCCTGCATGCAACACCAAAGCATGGACCCCCAACACAGACCTCCATGGATACCCATCACCATAGCATGCCCAGTAGAGCGACTCACCCAGCCCAAAAAATCACCACTCACACAAGGCAAAGCTGACAGGGAAATCACAACCATACAGGGAAACACACCCATGCACAAGATGGAACACGCAGACACAATAACACTGCATTTTCATACCCACAGGACCCCTACTTAACGTCACTGAAGAGTAGGTGCCAGCTACATCCAGTTCCCCCCCCCAAAGAGGCCCACAGTGACGACAGCAGCTCTGCATGCCAGGCATGACCAACCTGGCCCATCAGGGACCTCTGGACAGTCGGGTAACCAGCCACAGTCCCAACCCACCACAGAGCCTCCCCCCTCAGGAAACACCAGCACAGCACCCACCCAGCTGGCCCATGCCACTGTCCCCAAGACACGTCAATCAGCAGTGTGTCTACCACTACAGGGACCCAAGGCAACCCTACAAACCCAGGACGATCAGGGACCTGGGGTCAGTGGCAGTGGGCACACAGTTCAGGGGACAGAGGCGCAGGCCAACAGGGAAGCTGGGAGGATTTCTGTGTGACAGGGGGAGGACAGGCCCAGGGAACTCACTCTCCACGAGGCACTCTCCAGCATCCTGGGAGCATACCACCATTCCAAGGAGACTATGGGCCAGATACTGGCCAAGTTGCAGGAGACCCAGAGGCTGCAGGAGGGACAGTATCTGGGTATCAGGGATGACCTAACTAACATCTACACGATCCTGGTCACCATTGCAGGGGTGCTGGCTGACATGGCCAAGACCATTAGGGAGGCAGTGGCACAACAACGGGTGCCTGACACTAGCCAAACCGATGAACAGCCTTCCACCTCCGCCGGCGCTAGTGGACAGGAGGCCCCACCACAGGACCAACAGGCCACGAGCACCCCACCCCCTACAGAAGAAGAATGACCCCACAAACGGTCCCTGCGATCCACGCAGAGGCCAGAGAATATTGCCAAGACCCCTGCCAGGAAATAAGACTCTCCTGATTGTCACCCTTCTGTCCCACTCTGTCACCCTGTCCACGTAGAACTGCCATTACTCCCCTTCCTATGCCCGATTGGACAATGCACCTGTGATACCAAGAGACAGGACTCTACCCTGGACTTTCCTCCACCATCACCCCAGCCCATTGCATATCCCCCTGTACTTATGAGCACTTAAATAAACACTCTTGGAACAAATACTAATCTGGAGTCTGTCAAATGATTCACAAATGTATTAGTACAACATTATCAAAGCATTGCAACTCAAATGTACAGTTAAATATACTTTGGAATGATCTTTGGTGGGCAGCAGTACACATAGCAGGAGCCAGAGTGGGGCACAGAGATATGAAAATAGAAATACCAAAGGTCCCGTTCAGTGGCCATACACATAGGGAAATCAGGCTGCCATGTACAATGTCCAACAGAAAACTGAAATGTAAAGTGCACCTACAGTGTCTTACCTGTGTGTCACTGGAAGTACTGCTGAAAAATATTGATTCTGTTGTCAACATCTTCTTCCTCTGCCTCCTCTTCCTCACTGTCCACAGGCTCCCCCACTGCCACAAGACCATCTCCAGGCACATCCTCCTGCAGAAAAGGCACCTGGCGTCTCAAGGCCAGGTTGTGCAACATGCAACATGCAACGATGATCTGGCACACCTTCTTGGGTGAGTAGTACAGCGATCCACCTGTCAGATGGAGGCACCGGAACCTGGCCTTCAGGAGGCCGAAGGTCCTTTCAATAATCCTCCTTGTACTCCCATGTGCCTCATTGTAACATTCCTTTGCCCTTGTCCTGGCATTCCTCACTGGGGTCAATAGCCATGAGAGGTTGGGGTAACCAGAATCACCTGCAATTATCGAGGGACAACTGTTAGACACACACTAACCCTTAGGGACAACCCCATACCCAGAGTCCTACACATAGGCCCTCATTCTAACCCCGGCGGTCTTAGACCGCCGGGGCCAGGGTCGGCGGGAGCACCGCCGACAGACCGGCGGTGCCCCACAGGGCATTCTGACCGCGGCGGTTTGGCCGCGGTCAGAAAGGGTAAACCGGCGGTCTCCCGCCGGTTTACCGCTGCCCTGGGAATCCCCCATGGCGGCGCAGCTTGCTGCGCCGCCATGGGGGATTCTGACACCCCCTACCGCCATCCTGTTCCTGGCGGTTCGCCCGCCAGGAACAGGATGGCGGCAGGGGGTGCCGCGGGGCCCCTGGGGGCCCCTGCCGTGCCCATGCCAATGGCATGGGCACGGCAGGGGCCCCCGTAAGAGGGCCCCACAAAGTATTTCAGTGTCTGCCTAGCAGACACTGAAATACGCGACGGGTGCAACTGCACCCGTTGCACCTTCCCACTCCGCCGGCTCAATTCTGAGCCGGCATCTTAGTGGGAAGGTTGATTTGCCCTGGGCTGGCGGGCGGCCTTTTGGCGGCCGCCCGCCAGCCCAGGGCAAATCCCAAAATACCCTCAGCGGTCTTTCGACCGCGGAGCGGTATTTTGGTGGGGGAACTTCGGCGGGCGGCCTCCGCCGCCCGCCGAAGTTAGAATCACCCCCTTAGTGTGTTGGGACCTTTGGCTCACCTATTAGCCACACCCAGTGCCTCTGGAGTTGTAGCATCACATATGGAATGCTGCTATTCCTCAAAATAAAGGTGTCATGCACAGAGCCAGGATATTTGGCATTCACATGGGAGATGTACTGGTCCGCCAAACACACCATCTGCACATTCTTAGAGTGATAGCTTTTTCTATTCCTGAAAACTTGTTCATTTCTCTGGGGAGGGGGGGACAAATGCCACATGTGTACCATCAATGGCACCAATGATGTTGGGGATATGACCTAGGGCATAAAAGTCAGCTTTCACTGTGGACAAATCCTCCACCTGGGGGAACACGATGTAGCTGCACATGTGTTTCAGCAGGGCAGACAACATTCTGGTCAACACATTTGAGAACAATGGCTGAGACATCCCTGATGCCATGGCCACTGTTGTTTGGAAGGAACCACTTGCCAGGAAATCGAGCACTGACAGGGTCTGCACTAGAGGGGGGATACCTGTGTTCTGGTGGATAGCTGACATCAGGTCTGGCTCCATTTGGGCACACAGTTCTTGGATTGTGGCCTGATCAAGTCTGCATGTAATGATAATGTGTCTGTCCTCCATTGTCGCAAGGTACACCAGAGGTCTGTACACCGGGGGATGCCGCCATCCTTAGCGATTGAAGCCTATGGAAGCGAACGGTGAGCAGAAGGTCATATTCCCACATCTATTGCACTAATGATGATTTGTTTACTTTACAGAACCAAAATCTGAACCAGACTGTCAGTTGCCGTGCCAATGTCTGCTGTGACGCAGATAGGTGCCATGCCCTGTGCCCCCCTGAAATGGTGGATGCCTGACCTGTGAGGAGGGACGAGTGGAAATGAGGTAATTGCGCTGGCATTGTGCGCCGTTGCGGTAGGCGGTTGAAGACCACAGTACAACTTCACATTGGTTATCATTGGCCCCTATGGGTTCCAGGAGCCAATAGCGATGTACGCCGGCGGAGACGGTACACACTGCCGCGGACGTGACCGCCATTTTCTATCTATCCACTCACTTGCTACCTGACCTTCAACAGGAGAGGACCTACACTGCAAGTGCTGCTGTGACCTGTTTCTGGAAGCAACAATGGCTCATGTGTCTGGGGAAAGGGCCCCTGCCTTCACTGCGGAGGAGTTGAATAAACTGGTGGATGGGGCCCTACCCCAGTACACGTTACTCTACGTTCCTCCAGACAAACAGGTAAGTACACTGTGAGCATGATGCATGGGAGATGAATGTATGGAGTGCTGTGTATGTAAGCCACATGTAGAGGGGGGCAGAGGCGTCCTGGCCAGAGTGCAGCATGTAAGGTGGACAATGTATGTGCGTCAGGGGATGGGAGGGATCTGGTGGGCCATGAGTCTGACGGTCCGGACGGTTGACTAATTCCCTTATCTGCTGTCTTTTCCCTGCAGGTCAACGCCCACCAGAAGAAGGGTATTTGGCGTGCCATCGCCAAGGAGGTGCGGACCCTGGGGGTCTTTGACAGACAGAGCACCCACTGCCGCAAGAGGTGGGAGGACCTGAACCACTGAGCGAAGAAGATGGCGGAGGCCCAGCTGGTGCTGGCCTCCCAGCAAGGAAGGGGTGCCCATCGCACCATGACCCCCCTGATGTTCTGCATCCTGGCGGTGGCCTATATGGAGTTGGATGGGCACTTGAAGGCATCACAGCAGCCACAAGGGGGTGAGTACAGATACTGACTCCTGACTTTGCATGTGTTAAGAGGTACCTGGATGGGGGATATGGGTGCCCCTAGGCCAGGGCAAAAATGGCAGGGTAGGTCCCTTGTTGGGCAGGCTCTGAAGCACTCCTACCCCAATAGTGTTAGTGGGCATCTACTACTGGGCAGGGTCCTGTGGGTTTCTGGTGTGCAGCTGATGGCATTAGGCATTGTACCCCATGGGCTGGTGACTATCTTAGTAACTGGTTTGGCATGGCCTAGTGCATAGGGCTGCTCCCTGTGTGTTGTGTCCGCCAACAGAAGTGGTGTTGCTGGCATTGACCAAGTGTATCCTGTGTCTCTCCCCCCCCTTTTTGTTTTGTCACCCTGTCTCTGTGTGCATTAGCATCATCTGGCGGAGGAGGAGAGGCAGCGGCGACGGAGGGAGCTGCATCCCACATGGGCCTGGAGGCCGAATCCACCGACAGTGAGGGCACCAGTGGGACGGAGGGAGAGGAGAGCACCGCGACGGGGACAGGAGGGGAGACCACAGGCAGCGACTCCTCCTACGATGGAAGCTCCCTGGCGGTGGCAGACACCTCTGTGCCCACCCCAACAACAGGTGCAGCCACCACCCCCCCACCAGCACCTCCCTCCCAGCAGCCCCTCAGCGTGTTTTTCGTGCCTGCTCACCCAGAAGGGTGGGCATCTCCTTTTTACCCAGGCACCTCAGGCCCTGCCCCAGTCAGCCCTGCTGCCCTCAGTGAGGAGGCTATTGACCTCCTGAGATCCCTCTCTGTTGGGCAATCAACCATACTGAATGCCATCCAGGGTGTAGCAGGGCATTTGCAACAAAGTAATGCATACCTGGAGGGCATTCACTCTGGTGTGGCGGCCCAACAGAGAGCATTTCAGGCTCTACCCTCCACACTGGTGGCAGCCCTCGTCCCTGTGTCTAGCCTCCCCCCTTCAACTTACTCTACCCAGTTCCAATCCCCTCAAACCCGACCTATCCCGAGCACACCTTCAGACTAGCATTCACCCAAATCAACACACAGAAGTGGTTCAGACAAACAAAAGCACCACACATCATCCCACAGGCACTCACACGAGCACCATACCCCTGCAGACACACCAACATCCACTGCCTCCACTGTGTCCCCCTCCTCCTCCTCATCCACCTCCCTCCCAGTATCGTCTCCACTCACACCTGCATGCACTACATCCTTATCCACTACCTCCATCACCAGCACGCCCATCACTACTCACCCCTCACTGGCAGTCACCACCCCCACATGCATTCACATGTCCCCTGTGTCCTCTCCCAGTGTGTCTGTGACCCCTCCTCCCAAAGTACACAACCGCAAGCACCCACCCACCCAACAGCCATCCACTCCACAACAGCATCCAGCACATGCACCTTCACCCAAACTCAGCAGACAGACACCTCCTACTACCGCTCCCTCTTCCTCCACTCCCAAACCCTCTACCTCTTCCGGCCCCAGTGTGTCTAAAAAGCTTTTCCTGGCAAACATTGACCTGTTCCCTACCTTTCCCCCGTCCTTCCCCTCGGACCAGGGTGTCCCGAACCCAGGCCATAACCTCAGCCACCAAGTCGGCGTCCGCTGTGGTACCTCCAACTCCCAGAGGCTCAGAGGGGACATCCGTCAGGCCAGCCAGTGTGCCACCAACCCCTGCAAAGGACCAAACCATTCCACCACCTGCCAAGGTGAAGAAGGGGACGACATGCAGCAAGGGCAAAGAGCACAACTCACCCAGCAAGGCCTCCTCCAAAACTCCAGCTGCCAGAGCCAAGGTCACACCACCATCTGCCAAGGTGAGGAAGGGGCAGAAAACCCAAGGCAAGGCACTTCAACCGTCGGAGGCTGCAGGTGAAGGCCTGGTGGCCACCAGCTGAACCGCCAGCCCTGTCATCTGCACCGCGGACAGCACCGCCAGCAGCCCCGCCGCAAGCACTGCCACCTGCACCGCCGATGCCACCACTACTGTCAGAAGTAGCATTCCCAGTGGGCAGCCGTCTGAGGCTGCAGGACAGGGCTGGGGCCTACCTCCACCACTGGCAGCTTCGGCACCTGCACCATGGCCAGCACCGCCAGCAGCCCCACTGCAAGCACCTCCGCAAGCACCGCCACCTGCAACGCTGACAGTAGGACCACTACCAGCAGCAGCATCCCCAGTGGGCAGCCGTCCGAGGCTGCAGGAGATGGGCTGGAGCCTCCCACCACCACTGGCAGCACCCCCACCAGCACCAGCAACACCACCAGTTTGCAGCCTTAGGCGCCGCAGCATAGAGTCTAGCCCTGCCTCCATGGACTATCATGCAACCTGGTCCATGGAAATCCTGCGCCTCAGACACCCAGATGAGGGAATGTGAACTGCCACAACCCAAGTGCTGCATCACTCAGCACAAGGCCCCCTCCAGAACCAGTGCCGAAAGGCTTCCACTCACCCCCTCCTTGGCAGGGTGAAGCAGACTGGGCACAAGGCCCCCTCCAGAACCAATGGAGAAAGGCATCCACTCACCCAATCCTTGGCAGGATGAAGCAAACTGGGCACAAGGCCCCCTCCAGAACCAGTGGAGGAAGGCTTCCACTCACCCCCTCCTTGGCAGCATGAAGCAGACTGGGCACAAGGCCCCCTCTAGAACCAGTGGAGAAAGGCATCCACTCACCAATCCTTGGCAGGATGAAGCAGACTGCGCACAAGGCCCCCTCCAGAACCAGTGGAGAAAGGCATCCACTTGAGAGACTGTGGCTTTGCTCTCCCCAGGACCAAGCAGTGAGCAAACCACCCACTTGAGAGACTGCGGCTTTGCACTCCCCAGGACCAAGCAGTGGGCAAACCACCCACTTGAGAGACTGTGGCTTTGCAGGGGGCAAACCACCCACTAGAGAGACTGTGGCTTTGCACTCCCAGGACCAAGCAATGGGCAAAACACCCACTTGAGAGACTGTGGCTTTGCACTCCCCAGGACAGAGCAAGCAATGGTCAAACCACCCACTTGAGAGACTGTGGCTTTGCACTCCCGAGGACCAAGCAGTGAGCAAACCACCCACTTGAGAGACAGTGGCTTTGTACTCCCCAGGACCAAGCAGTGGTCAAACCACCCGCTTAAGAGACTGTGGCTTTACATTCCCCAAGACCAAGCAGTGGACAAACCACCCGCTTTAGGGACTGTGGCTTTGCAGGCCCCGTAACCAAGCAGTGGGCTTGAGTAGTGGCGTTATTCCATCTTCCGGCTGAGGTGCTCCCCTCTTCCCCCTCCCCCTGGGGTGCCTGTTTGTTTTCGACCTGATGCCCCTGCAGTGTTCTCTCCGTATTGAGGCCGGAGTCAAGTGTGGGCTTGGCCCAGTGGCCCACGGACATTTGGAAGGGACAATGTACAGCCTTATGTACATATTGTATATTTTTGTAGCTACTGTTTTAATTATTGTTACGTAGATCTGCCTATTTCTAAAATTACACTGATTTAACTCTATTCCTTTTGTCCTCAAGTTCTTCTAGGGGGTAACTGGGTGTAAATGTACTGTTGCTGCATGTGTTTGTGTGTATGGTGTTGTGGGTGAGGGTGGGAGTGTTGCGTGTTACGTGTGTGTACATCACTCTTGTTTTCCTCCCTCCTCCCCTGTGTACTAGGTGCAGTACTCCCTGTGGTCATCGCCGCCGTCTTTCGTATTCCTGGTAGATGAGGAGGTAGACCATCATGGGCAGGACCTGCAACCCGGGCTCCATGGCATCCTGGTTCTTCGTTGAGTGTTGAGAAGTTTCCCTTCCAAACACTGTTTCCGCCATGCTTTTGATGGCGTTGGTACCGCCCCGGAAAAGCTGGGTGATTGGCGGGTTGTGATGGGGTGGGCGGTACATTGTCTTCCCCCTGTCTGTTGGCGGTGACCGCCGCAGTGTTTGTTGCTACCGCTGTGGCGGTCGGAGTGTTAAAGTGGCTGTCTGTGTTGGTTGTTTCCGCCGTTGTCGTGATCCCATTTTTTTTTTTACCGCCGGCCTGTTGGCAGTATTACCACCACTTTAACACCGACCGCCAGGGTTGTAATGAGTGCCATAGTGTTTCTCAACCCCTCCTTTGTAGACCTCATCTTGGGCTTCCTTCTGAAGTCCAAAAACATAGGATACTACTCCTGTGCTTTGTCGAGATCTTCCCAGGTAAGCCCACTAGCAGTTAGCAAACCCTGCAGCTCTTTAAGTGACCCAGCCTCATCCTCCCCTTCCTCTGGAGCAGAAGCTATGACTTCCCCTGCCATCGTCTTCCCAGAGTCTGCCCTTTCCTGAAACCTGCATAGTCCTTGGCCTTGTAAATCTGGAATGATCCTTGTCTCACTCTGAGACTGATGTGCAGTCTGTGCTCTGGACATCCATAAAGGTTTCTGATCCTAGCACCATGCCAGGGACTATCAAATTATTGCCCAAGAGACATCCTGCATGTTGCTTTTCCCTTACCCCTACATCAGCCATGGCTGCTGTTAGATCTAACAGCCTTAGGGTGGTCACCCCTAACTTTTTGCCTGCCTCCCTCCACTTTTTAGATATTGTTTTTTCTGGTTTTAAGACTCTACGCACTTTACCAGTGCTAACCAGTGCATATGCTCTCTCCCTTTAAACATGGTAACATTGGATCATACCCAATTGGATTATTTAATTTACTTATAAGTCCCTAGTAAAGTGCACTATATGTGCTCAGGGCATGTAGATTAAATGCCACTAGTGGGGCTGCAGCACTGGTTGTGCCACCCACATAAGTAGCTCCTTGACCTTGACTCAGGCCTGCCATTGCAAGGCCTGTATGTGCAGTTTCATTGCCAGATTTGACTTGGCATTTAAAAGTACTTGCCAAGCCTAAACTCCCCTATTTCTACACATAAGTCACCCCTAAGGTATGACCTAGGTAACCCTTAGCGCAGAGTACTGTGTAGGCAAAAGGCAGGGCATGTACCTGTGTAGTTTACATGTCCTGGTAGTGTAAAACTCTTAAATTCGTTTTTACACTGCTGTGAGGCCTGCTCCCTTCATAGGCTAACATCGGGGCTGCTGATCTGAAGGGAGTAGGAAGATCATATTTAGTATGGCCAGAATGGTGATACATAATCCTGCTGACTGGTGAAGTTGGATTTAATATTACTATTTTAGAAATGCCACTTTTAGAAAGTGAGCATTTCTCTGCTTTTAAATCCTTCTAAGCCTTACAATCCACGTCTAGCTGGGTTTAGTTGACAGCTCCATTGTGCATTCACTCAGACACACCCCAAACACAGGATACTCAGCGCCACTTGCATACATCTGCATTTCGAATGACTTGCATGTCTAAGTACTGTAGCCTGCCCTCAAACAAAGGACTGCCACACCCCCTACTTGGACCCTGGCAGACAGGATTGAATTGAAGTGAGACCTTGTGCACTTCTAAGCTACTCTTTGAAGTCTCCTCCTCTTCAATGGCATATTTGGGTATTTAAACAGGGCCTCTGCCCCTACCAACTCAGACACTTCCTGGAGAAGAGAACCTGAACCAGAGCCTGCATCCTGCCAAGAAGAACTGTCTGGCTGCCCAAAGGACTCCCCTGACTGCTTTCTGTGAAGGACTGCTGCCTTGCTGTTGTCCTGCTGCCTTGCTGCTCTCTGGCTGGGGCGAGAAGTGCTCTCCAAGTGGTTGGATAGAGCTTGTCTACTGTTCCCTGAAGTCTCAGGAGCAAAAATACTTCATCTCTACAAGAAGTACTCCTTGTGCAGCGAAAATCGACACATAGCCTGCCAGAAACAATGCACTGTGTGCACCATGGTAAAAAATTCACTGCACGCCCACCGGATTGACGCAGCCCTTGTGAATTTGTCCTGTCAGTGCCAGAAATCCATGCAACGTCCCCGGGGCATCCAAAAACCCTGCATCCCGAAGATGATCCACGGCTGAGCGCCGGAAATCGGCGCACAGCTGTTCCTGTGTGAAAACGAAACAACGCATTGCTGTGTGCGGGCCGAGAAATTGACGCACACCCCCTATGTTTCCACGCATCTCCTCCTCTGTGGTTCTTTGCAGAGATCTTGCACGCGAACCAGGTACTTTGTGCTTGAAAGAAACATTTATTGCTTTTTAAAGACTAAAGACACTTTATATCACTTTTACAGTGATATCTCAACATATACTTATTGCATTTTAATTATTTTGGCCTGCATCTTATCAAGTAAATATTATACATTTTTCTAAACCCTGTGTGGTGTATTTTTATGGGCTATAATGTCTTATTGCATGATTTATTGCACAAATACTTTACACATTGCCTTCTAAGCTAAGCCTGACTGCTCAGTGCCAAGCTACCAGGGAGTGCGCACAGGATAATTTGGATTGTGTGTGACTTACCCTGACTAGAGTGAGGGTCCTTGCATGGACAGGGGGTAACCTAACTGCCAATCAAAGACCCCATTTCTAACACCACCTTCCCTTTGAGCTCAATTTCAGCCCTGACAAGTGGATACTCCATGCCCTCTTCACTAGCTACCAAACCTGTATCCTTGGTCCCAGGGAGTATCTCCTCAGTCTTAAGGTACTGCATCTCACCCATAGTACAAAAGGCTTCAGTATCCCTCAGAGCAGGCACTCTCCTGCCATTGATGCTAACTCACCACAAAAACCCCATTGCAGTAGGATGAATGTGCTTCAGAGCATCTGAGTCCTTCTCCCAGATGGCCACATATACTAGGTTGAGTGCAACTGGGCCCTCTCTGGTCTCTTCACCGTTGTGTAACTTGACACAAGTTACCACCTTGGAGTAGGAAGAACTTCCCTGTCCTCCCTTCTCATGATGCTCCTTTCTGAACACACCATTACCATTATCTCCTCAAGTACCATGAGAACTACCCTTGCTCTTATCCTCCAGTTTGGAACCAGTCAGATGAGAGTTCCTTTCCCCCTTTGGCTTGGAACCCTGCTGCTCTAGCCCTTTGTAAATCATGCTAGCTACCCACTCGTCAACCTAGACTGCAAGTTTGTGTGGCTCCCTCGCTGTCAAATCATACAGGTATTGCCTGGGATAGACCACTCATCCTTAAGTCACTCTATCACCATCACCCAGTTAAGGGAATGAAAGTCCTTGGCTACCATCCCTCTAGTCCACTCATTCCAATCATGCAATACACCATGAACCTAAGTTTAAAACAGAACACCATCCACTAGCTTGCAGTCCCTGAATCTATGAAGGTAATGAGCTGCCTGCAACTCAAACTACCCAATCAGAGCTTCCTTTATTCGCTCATAGACCATCTGGTCTGCCACAGACATCCTTCCAATTACGGCTGTCCCTTACAATGGCAATTGGAAGGGATCTAATGCACCTTAAAAGTTACCTCAAAGCTCACAAACCATTCGGAAATGTCCTGACCTTCTACATACACATGCACAAGATCTTTTGGAACCTTGGCCACAATCTGGCCTAAACTCGATGTAGAGTCACCTATCCTAGATGGAGGTGTCATTGCTGCCATACTACATTTCTCTGCCTCAAGGGCTATCTTTTCCCTTTTTAGTTTTCTTTTCCTTTTCTTTCTATTTCTCCACCGGTTCTCTCTATTTTGTACCCCATTTCTCTCTGTTTCTCTTCCCTCTCTTGCAATTTCTCCTCTCGGGCCCATTCCTCCAGTCTCTCTCGCCTCCCATCCTCTTGTTCCCTGTCTAGTCTCAGCTTCTCCCTCTTGAACTCTCTGGCCTGCTCTTTTTCCTCAGACTTAGCTTTCTGAAGCGTCAACTACAAGCTCAGAGTCTCTGCTAAACGTAACCCATTAAAGGGATTTACTCCTGAAATTGGTGGCAGTGGAACCCCTAGAAATTCGAGGTGGTGTACACACCTGGGGTACTCCAGACCTTAAAGTTGGTGAGTGTCTTGGTGAAACTCTGGAAATGTAGTAGGGGACACACTCTACGTGGGATAGATCTACCCTAGCAGGGTGCTAAAACCTGATTACACTGCACTCTCTTCCTGGTTTCCTACCATGTTTCCCTCCCTATCATCAACTACAGCTTCATCCCTTTCCCTCAGTGTCTCCAACCACTCTCTAATGAAATTAGCAAGGACCTCTCTGCCCTCACTACTGGGAATCATCCACCCTTTACCCCTACATAAATCCTTCATCGGATCTATGGACATGGTGCTGAGGTCTATTCCCATCCCTGTGTTTTCCATCGTCTATGCGTGTCGCCTATGTGTGTAAAAAAACTGGACCTATTGTAATATTGGCGCAAATTGGAAATGGCCAATGTCACAAATGTATTTTGGATACACCTGTATCCTAGGGTCCTAAATGGTAGGCTCCCCACCGCTTGCTGCCATCTGTCACAAACCCTTTCAGAAGCCCATGGGCAAGCAGGAGTTAACATGTCCAGCTCCAGGGTCTGAGGCCTTTTACTCGTGATGTCCCAGAGCCCGGAATACTATGGATCCTAAGCAGCTGGGCCAAGGACCCATTCAGCACTTTACTCTTAGTAACAGCGCTGGTCGAGCAGTCCACGGTTTCTCAAGGGGGGTGGACACAAGCTGGTGAACTCAGACTCACAACTCAAAATATTCACAGCAGCAATAAATGATTGTCCAGCCAAATATTTGAAAAAATTGCATTTTATTTTACCGCCACTAACACAAAAATAAATACGACCATAACAGATAACTTCAACAGTCCCCTGAGGTCATGGCTCTAGTGTTTTCTTTAGGTAATTCCACAAGCCTCACGCCCTCCTCACTCTAGTGATAGTGGTTATTCCCAATTCATTATAGGTGACATTCAGGTGAAGCCTCACTGGTAGTCTGACTCTCAAGAGTTCCACTTTGATTCTATATTTACAGTCAAAAGTGTTCAGGTGCCAACTGCATTAGCTCTTGCAGGGCAAATACATTGGTACTGCATTAGCTCTGTATTGTACCACTCACAGGCTCACATACATCCAGCACAACATCAGCATAAGGGATCCAGACATCGGTACAGTTGGGGCACTCAGGAAAAGTGTGTAACTCCATTACCATGCAGAGGATTCTTTGGTCTCAAAAGTCACTTTAATGTTTCTGTTTTTCCAGTATAAGCACTCTCACCCAACATTCAGATCCCTGGATACATTTTCAGACATACAGGTACATCAACATGATTAGACACACAGGGAGTCGTGGGGCCCCTGACAGGGCCCCATGCGACTTTTCACTGTCTGCTCTGCTGACAACTGCACCCGTCGCACGGCCGCAACACCGCCGGCTCCATTTGGAGCCAGCTCCCATGTTGCGGCCCACATCCCGCTGGGCGGGCGGGGATGTCCAAATGGGCACTGCGGGAGTGCGGCCGCATTGGCGGCCGCCCGGCGGTAGCCGCCCGCCAAAGTTGTAATGACCCCCAATGTCTTCTACTCATGTTTTGGTTTTGGAGTTGAATTATGTGGCATGGAGGATAGATAGGGATGTGAGCTGCATAGAATAGATAGGAAGACAGAGAGTGATAGATAGTTTGTGCCCAAAGTGCTGAATGAACTCCAGACAGAAGAGCAGAAGAGAAAGAGAGAAAGAAAGGGAGAGCAGGCAACAGACGTATAAAGAGGGAGCGTCTGTGTAAGTGGTAGACACCCCAAGAAGAGGAGGAGAGCATGGGACTGAGAGATGGAAACTTTAAAAGACACGGGAAAGAAACTGTGCTCAAGGACCTGAAGTCAACCACATAAGAGAGGCAGGAAAAGTTTGTGAGAGAGAGCGTACGAGAAACTGATGACAAGCAAGCATTTTTGATGGACAATGGAAGGGATGAACAAAAAACAATGGGTGGGCTGTAACTCCACAGATTGAATACGGCTTGTCTCCAAGACAGTGCATGCGTGCTGCCTAGGCTACCTAAAAAGGCCCCCGGTCCAGCTGCCCCAAGTCACCTTGGTGAACTAAAAATGAGGTGAAAAAAGCCCACAACTATAGCCAGACACATTGTGAGGGATTCCAACAATATTACACTATTGCATTTTCAAATACCCTAAGAGCAAACAGACTATGAATGGATACAGAAAGAAAGTAGATAAGACAAGGCAGTGAATGTTTTTTAAACAACAGGGGACTTGAGGTACCCGGCCTACACCACAACTGATCAACCTAGGAGATACAAGGATGGGCTCCCGCCGCCTGTTGCTCGCAGGGGCCGCAGAGCGATCGGGGACTATTTCAATGTGGGGCCTGATGACTGGCCATGGAGACCCTCCCACACCACATCCTAATACAGTAAGGCGACCAACGGGGCATTGGTTGGGATGTTGAATGCGGGCCCAGGGCCCAGGCTCCAGCACCACATGTGCAGTGCAGCAACCTACACCGTGACTGGAAATGCTGCTGACTGGCTCTGCAGAGGAGGGGATCTGACAATATCCTTGTTGTGTTCTCACTCCTACTCTTACTACCCTTGTGGCAGGGTGCCAGCCCAGGTGCCACTGTAAGGCCCTGGACTGACCAGGGCTTGTGGATGACCCTTTCCCCCCTCCCACCACCACATAAATGAGATCCAACAACTGGGGTGAACTGAACAGGCCCTGGAAGACTCCTTTCTTTCTCTTCCCCCCTGGTGTTGGGTTTACCCCTCGCTGCCTTGCTCCATGTGTATGAGGTGGGTGTGGCTCTCGGCCAGGGACCTACCACAAAGTTGTGCCTTCACAATCCATTCTCCTGGTGTTATGCCATTAATTGTGTTTGACCAAAGACTTTGTGTAGGAAGTTGGCTTCGTATGTACTATTTCAAAGTAAGAAATTGCATGCACAGAGTCCAAGGATTCCCCTTAGAGGTAAGATAGTGGCAAAAGGAGATAATTCGAATGCTCTATTTTGTGTGGTCAAGCAGTAGGCTTATCAGAGGGTAGTGTTAAGCATTTGTTGTACACACACAGGCAATAAATGAGGAACACACACTCAAAGACAATCCCAGGCCAATAGGTTTTTATATAGAAAAATATATTTTCTTAGTTTATTTTAAGAACCACAGGTTCAAGATTTACAAACTATACTTTAAATGAAAGGTATTTCACTCAGGTATCTTAGGAACTTTGAATCATCACAATAGCATGTACAGTTTTGGCAAAAATGGCAATAAGCTATTTTAAAATTGGACACAGTGCAAAATTCAACAGTTCCTGGGGGAGGTAAGTATTTGTTAGTTTCACAGGTAAGTAAAGCACTTACAGGGTTCACAGTTGGGTCCAAGGTATCCCACCGTTGGGGGTTCAGGGCAACCCCAAAGTTACCACACCAGCAGAACAGGGCCGGTCAGGTGCAGGGGTCAAAGTGGTGCCCAAAACACATAGGCTTCAATGGAGATAGGGGTGCCCCGGTTCTAGTCTGCCAGCAGGTACCTACGACTTCGGAGGGCAGACCAGAGGGGTTTTGTAGGGCACTGGGGGGGACAAAAGCAGGCACAGAAAGTACACCCTCAGCGCAACAGGGGCGGCCGGGTGCAGAGTGCAAGCAGGCGTCGGGTTCGCAATAGGTTTCAATGGGAGACCCAGGGGTCTCTTCAGCTATGCAGGCAGGCAAGGGGGGGGGCTCCTCGGGGTAGCCACCACCTGGGCTAGGAAGAGGGCCACCTGGGGGTCGCTCCTGCACTGGAGGTCAGATCCGTCAGGTCCTGGGGGCTGCGGGTGCAGTGTGTTTACCAGGCATGGGTTCTTTGAAGCAGGCAGTCGCGGTCAGGGGGAGCCTCTGGATTCCCTCTGCAGGCGTCACTGTGGGGGCCAAGGGGGGTCATCTCTGGCTACTCACGGGCTCGCAGTCGCCGGGGAGTCCTCCCTGTAGTGTTGGTTTTCCGCAGGTCGAGCCGGGGGCGTCGGGTGCAGAGTGGAAAGTCTCACGCTTCCGGCGGGAAACGTGTGGTCTTTAAAAGTTGCTTCTTTGTTGCAAAGTTGCAGTTTCTTTAGAACATGGCCGCTGTCCTCGCAAGTTCTTGGTCCTTTTAGATGCAGGGTAGTCTTCTGAGGCTTCAGAGGTCGCTGGACCCTGGGGGACGCGTCGCTGTTGCAGTTTTTCTCGAAGTGGGGAGACAGGCCGGTAGGGCTGGGGCCAAAGCAGTTGGTGTCTCCGTCTTCTCTGCAGGGCTTCAGGTCAGCAGTCCTTCTTCGTCTTCAGGTTGCAGGAATCTATCTTCCTAGGTTCTGGGGCCCCTAAATACTCGATTTAGGTGGGTGTTTAGGTCTGGGAGGATAATAGCCAATGGCTACTAGCCCTGAGGGTGGCTACACCCTCTTTGTGCCTCCTCCCGGTGGGGAGGGGGGTCACATCCCTAATCCTATTGGGGGAATCCTCCATCTGCAAGATGGAGGATTTCTAAAGGTCAAAGTCACCTCAGCTCAGGACACCTTAGGGGTTGTCCTGACTGGCCAGTGACTCCTCCTTGTTTTTCTCATTATCTCCTCCGGTCTTGCTGCCAAAAGTGGAGGCTGTGGCTGGAGGGGCGGGCCTCTCCACTAGCTGGGATGCCCTGTGGCGCTGTAACAAAGGGGGTGAGCCTTTGAGGCTCACCGCCAGGTGTTACAGTTCCTGCAGGGGGAGGTGTGAAGCACCTCAACCCACTACAGGCTTTGTTCCTAGCTACAAAGTGACAAAGGCACTCTCCCCATGTGGCCAGCAACATGTCTGGTGTGTGGCAGGCTGGTAAAAGCCCACACTGGAAGTCGGGTATGTTTTCAGGGGGCATCTCTAAGATGCCCTCTGGGTGTATTTCACAATAAAATGTACACTGGCATCAGTGTGCATTTATTGTGCTGAGAAGTTTGATACCAAACTTCCCAGTTTTCATTGTAGCCATTATGGTGCTGTGGAGTTCGTGTTTGACAGACTCCCAGACCATATACTCTTATGGCTACCCTGCACTTACAATGTCTAAGGTTTTGCTTAGACACTGTAGGGGCATAGTGCTCATGCACCTATGCCCTCACCTATGGTATAGTGCACCCTGCCTTAGGGCTGTAAGGCCTGCTAGAGGGGTGACTTATCTATGCCATAGGCAGTGTGAGGTTGGCATGGCACTCTGAGGGGAGTGCCATGTCGACTTAGTCATTTTCTCCCCACCAGCACACACAAGCTGGCAAGCAGTGTGTCTGTGCTGAGTGAGGGGTCCCCAGGGTGGCATAAGACATGCTGCAGCCCTTATAGACCTTCCCTGGCATCAGGGCCCTTGGTACCAGGGGTACCAGTTACAAGGGACTTACCTGGATGCCACGGTGTGCCAATTGTGGAGACAAAGGTACAGGTTAGGGAAAGAACACTGGTGCTGGGGCCTGGTTAGCAGGCCTCAGCACACTTTCAAATCATAACTTGGCATCAGCAAAGGCAAAAAGTCAGGGGGTAACCATGCCAAGGAGGCATTTCCTTACACTTTGTGTTTTACCACTGTGCATATTAGTTGATCAATATTCACCAGTAGCATATTACATGTTGAATTCAGTTTAGCTGCCTATTGGCTTTAACGTGGCATTAGACATTACATTTGGTATTTAGGTTAGCTCCCTATTGGCTTTAACATGGCATTAGACATTACATTCTGTATTCAATTTAGCTGCCTATTGGCTTTAACATGGCATTAGACAATACATTTGGTATTTAGGTTAGTTGCCTATTGCCTTTAACGTGGAGCTAGACATTGCAGTTGAGATATTGCAGATGAGCTGTGTTTTTCCAAGCTGTGTTTTTCCACATGGTAGACCAAGCTGTGTTTTTCGTATTAAATTCACACCAAACCCTAACTGATAAGAGAACGTAGATTTTGTGTTTACCTCTCAATCCAGCCTGGGAACGAGTGAAGTTTGGAGACTTGGCCACTCTCCAAACTTGTTTGGTTCCCACACTGAGCCAGCATTTTTGCTTTTACCGGTGGCCCTGGGCAGCAGCAAGGGGAGATTCTCCAGGACTTCAGTCAGGAGCGGACGTCAGCTGCCTGGCCTCCGTTTGGGTGGAAAATCTCCTTCTCGCAGTTGAACAGGAGTCATAAACTGGCAGGCATGAGAAGGAAGACGAGCAGTGATAGGCCCTACTGTGATGAAATTTTGACTTTTGTTCTTTGCTTTGAAGTTATGCTATAATAGAATCACATGTATTTGCTGTGTACATTGCAAATGAGAAGTACTTTGATATATTTTGCTTTCATTGCTGTGACTACTTTTAAACATCTGCTTCCAACCTACGAATCTCGTCTTTTAGGAACCTCGTGGTGAAGTAACAATAATAAATGTCTTCTTTAAACTAAAAAGTGCCTTCCAGAGAAGTTTTGTCAGCTCGGTCATAAGATAAGAGAAGGAAAGCAAAACACCTGGATCCTCGAGACTTGCTGCTCTCCACCAGAAGGACTTGACGCCGTCAAATCAAGCCCTATGGGCAGGATGATGTAGGCCGTGTGCAGCAGGGATTTTGAGTCTCCTGTACTTCCACGACTGATCAGCCATAGCTTGCCTGCCATGTGCATAGTGGTGCTGATTCCTTGCCTGGCAGGCTGATTTTCCCCTTGCCTCCCCATCCTCTGTAACCGCAGCCAACGACCCACTCTGTGCTGGCTGATCGTGCTGCTGCGGATCACAGCAAGTGGGCCAGGCTTCAGTGATGCCCATTACCTCTGTTTAGTGGCCAGATATGGGGAAGGAGAAGGCTGTAAAACCTCACCCCTCCTAGCCACATATTCACCAATTCACTACTCCGGCTGGCACTGCGTGTGGAGAGACTTTGGAAAAGGATGCACCTCCTGGGGGAGATCTGGACAAGATATTTCAGGCCATCCACGCCTCACAGACAGTGGTTGAAAACAAAATATGAGCGGTGCAGGTTGATGTAGCACTCCTCTGTCAGGACCTGCAAAATGCCACCCATTGCATAACTGAAGCAAAGGGGTGTCTCTCCGCAGATAAAGACGAGGTCTCTGATCTCAAAGCCAAAGTAGCTCACCTACTCACTCGTACAAACAAATTCCACCACCACAATGAGGATGCAGAGAATCACTCGTGGCTCAACAACCTGTGCTTCCTCTGCTTTCTAGAGAACGCACTCAACCAACTGAATTCTTGGAGGACTGGCTGAAGTTCATGGTTACCCAAGGAACAAGCTCACCCCTAGACCTTCTCATAGCACTTCACACCGGCCCATGATAGCGCAGTTCTATAATTTCAAAGACTAGGACTGTATTCTGAGAGAAGCTCAAGTACACTCCGACCTCTGATATCAAATATCTGATATCTGATATTCGTATCTTCTCTGATTACACTTCCAGAGGTCCAGGCCAGGTGCAGATCTTATGAACCTGTCAAACCGAAGCTCCAGGCTGTTCAACTGTCCTACATGCTCCTGTTCCCAGCACAATTTAAGGTGATATTTGCTGGCATAACGCGCTTCTTTGAAAATCCTCAATCAGTGTAGAAATGGCTTAAAGAATTAAAGCAGCTACACCGGCCAACTCGCTTTCCTCCCGCATCTGCTGGCAACCCATCCAAAACTGGCACAGAGGCAGATAGATGCTTGAAGCGGGTTCGCATACTCTCTCGCGAAGGGAGGCGCAACACGCATGCCGCCTGCCCTTAACAGAGCTCCAGCTCCTCTGTGCCACTGCCGCCGCAGTGTCCAGACCAATCTATGGAGACCGGTGAGGTCCTGCACGTTTCAAACCAAAATGAAGAACGATTGAGCCAGGTGCCCTCTTATCTTTAACTGTGTTACAGTTTGCCTATTCAGAGATTCAGACACAGGGTTAACACTGCAGACAATCACCTGAGATGCTCACGTTTGCCAGCCTAGACGTCAGCACTGCAGAGTACCGATCCTACTTCGTGGAGGGGTCCGCCACTCCACACCTGTTCGTGATGCATTAGTTTTGTGTTGGGTTTAATGTTTTAGGGCTACAGATGCCTCTTACAGGGAAGTATGGGGTGGAGGGGCGTTGTGGGGAAATGGTTCTTTTGCCATGTGTTTTTTGCAGTTCTGTTTTGCTATATGTTTTTGGTTTGTCCTTGGGTCTTCCTTTCCTTTCTAGGTTGTCACATTGACCTAACACGGTGCAGCCAGCTATGGCCTCAACTCAGTCGCTCTCTTGTTACACTCAGCACCGGCCTCTCACATGCAGACGTGGGCCCCCGGGCTCCATGAGAATAATTTCCACTGAGCCCCCATCTGAAACAAGACATCATAGAGCTACCTTTTTATGCAAATGTGTGCATTCTCTGGGCTCGTGTGATGTGTGGAGACTCTGGAACCCCAGACGGATACAATACACACACACCTCAGCCACTCATCATACACACACATGCAAAGGTATGCTTCTCATGCATGCTACTAATAGATTAACGGTTTCACATGTCCAAATACTTCCACACTGGATCTCTGATCACGCCCCATAGCTATTTCACTTTGGTACATCGGACACCACCTGGCACCTCAAGTGGTGATTCAATGCTTGGCATCTTCAAGATGAGACTTACACTCTAAACGTGAGGCATGGATTTGAGGCGTACTTCCAAGCAAATACAGGGTCGGTACAATTGGTAGGCACACTCTAGGTGGCGTTAAAGCTACTATCTGTGGGTACTCCAGAAGTCTATTATGGCATAAGGAGCAAACACAATACCAACACGTTAGGCAGCACAAAGTTCATGCCCTTCGTTTGGAGACGCAGCTTTCCACAGCTCCCCATGGCTCCACCACCAGGGAATTGGCTTTGGACCAGTAAGAAATTAGAATCCACTCGCTCGAGGTAGCGAAACAGATTTGGCATGCATCCACTGCGTGGGTATAGGGATGGGGAGATAAGAATGGCAAGTTGCTGTACTGGCTAGTGTCTAGACCCCTGGCTGGTAAAATACCAAGGTCGCACTCACCGTACTTCTCACAATATTGCTCAATATTTGGCTGACTACTATGCAGCACTCTACACTGTGGTCCTGCGCCCAACTGCGAAGTTGGCTGCCTCTGACTTGACAAGGTGCTGTTGCGCAGCCTGTTTGAAGCAGAGAGGAGCAACCCATTACAGTCGAAGAGATTGGGAGTGCGATCTTGGCAAAGGTGCCTTGCAAGACCCCTGGCCCTGATGGATATCCTACAGAATTTTATGTTAAGTATAAGAACATCTTTGCCCCTCACTTATTACGTCTCCTCAAAGAAGCGGCGTAGACCGGCTCTTTCCCTCAAGACCTTAATCAGGCTACCATAGTGGTTATACTGAAGGTGCACCCACCATCGATCTCCTAGGCAGACGATTGGACCATCTTCCTTATCAACGAGGAGGTTAAGCTCTTTGCATGCTTCTTGGCCGTGTGCTTACATCAAGTCCTCTGATCCTTAGTTCACCCAGACCAATACAGCTTAATGCCCACAAGGAGTACAAGACAGTGTCTGAGACTCCTTCTCGTGATATCGGCTCATCAGCCTTTGCAGATATCCCTACTCGCTCTCTGCTCCTAGTAGATTTTATAAAAGCGTTAGACTCAGTAGAGTGGAACTGCCTGTTCCAGGTACTGGAGAAGGCAGGGTTTGGACCCCACTTATGTGGTTTGGTTCTATTCCAATCCAACATCGGGCGTGCAAATCATCAGGGTGGAATCTCATATATTTCTCATCCATAGGGGGACCTGACAGAGTTGTCCCTTATCCCCCTTCTTTTTGTGTTGGCAATTAAGCCCTTAGCCTGACTCATAATATGCGATGCTCAGATTAGGGGATGGGAGTGGTACATGTGCCATGAAGACCGCATTGTGCTTTACGCCGATGACGTACTACTGTACCTCTCAAACCCAGCCAGCAGTGGCTCTCTGTGCCTTGGGCTTCTGCAGCTCTTTGCGGATGCCTCACGGTAGGTCATCAACCCGGCTAAATCAATACTAGTCCTGATAGCACCTGCGTGAGACTGCATGGTCTGGCAAACATCTATCCCAATACGAAGCCTCAGTTTTCACTACTTCGCATCCAAGTGGCTTTCAACCACGCCTTAATATGATACCTCAGAGTTACCCTCCTAGCCCACAAAATCAAACTTGACCTTAAGAAGTGGCAGATGCTACCGCTGAATGTCAAGGGGAAAATAGCACTATACAAAACTATGCCTCGATTTTTATACCTCTTCCAAACTTTCCCACACATGATTTCTCGTCACTGATTCTGAGTGATGGATTCAGTAGCCATCTCCTTCCTATGGCACAGTTCTAGGGCTCATGGCCTTCCCCAACTGTCAGTGCACTCCATATGACGAGGGCTTGGGTATGGCCAACTTGAATCTGTACTACCTAGCCTCACACCCCTTGGTTAGAAACGACTGGTTCAATGGGGGTTCGTCAGACCTGGCCTACAGGCTTGAGCTTGCCTTGCTGGTATTCCTACAAATTATGGGGATGGTCTATGGCAGCGCTATTCCCATCGCACTTCTGGAAGTGACTTGTCTGGTGTTCAATGGGTCGAAAGCTGTGGTTCGCCATGCAGGGTGGTAGATGAAAGGTACTCAGCAAACTCCCTTGAGGCCTGGCACATGGTTGGGGGATGCAGTGGTGTGAGGGGGGTCACTCAGTGGGATACTATAGGCATCTTACAATTAGGCAATGTCCGGACAGGCACACATATGTCCTCTTTCTAAAATCTCCAGCAGACATACATGTTATCACTTCCATAAATTCTCACAGCTATGCCATGCATAACGAGTACATATGCCCCCGGACATGTCCACCCCGGAGTTCAGACCTGTGGAGGCCAAGATAATGATGGGAGTCCTGGACAAAGGAGGTGCAGCTCAAGGACACTTCTTCCCGAAATCAGCCTACTAACAATAATGATGGGGCTCTATGATCAATGTTGCACCAAACAGAACAAGTGGATATATGTCAAGTGACAAGACAAGAAGTTTCCACAAAGTTGCAACTAAACTCACCTGCACTTGTAGACCGCTCTGTGACAGCCTTCTGATTATGATTATATAAACAAAAAATAGTAGCTTCTGATTATCTCATTTAAGTTCACATTGCTATGAAAAAGGTATATGTCTGGTTGTCGGATATGTTACTCATGAGACTACAGTAATTTGGGTTACAGCTACACCAATGTCTTCTGTTGATGTGAAGCGTGGTTGAAATTCTGCTGATATCACTGCTATATATGAAGATTACTTTATGTTTTGTCCTTTATAAGTATGCACATAGAAGTCTTCACTGAGTGCAAACGCAAGTTAGAGTAGTGAATTAGTCTGTTTCTTGTACTTACTACATTATATTATTTCTGATGTCGAGACCTGGGGTATCGAACTCTCAGGTTCTAATCGTCGTTTTCAACACGATTTCAAGAAAGTGGAGCCTTTCTCATTATACAAGGATATTCTCATTTTCCACTTTATTTTGTTGGGCCCTCTTAGGCCTTTGTTACTTCTGACACAGGGTTGCATGCACTTGAATTTGGGTGATGGTGTGGCATGCATGCAATAAGTACGATAAAGTTTTGTTAATTTACGATTGAAGTTATAGTGGTTTGAACTTGCTGCAGATAAGGGTGATATTGTTCTCTGTTTACATGTTTGCGCTCTCATTGTGAGTGGGTCCAAACATATCACACAATTATTATTTGATCTTGTTTCTTCACATATTTCATCTATTTATTTTGGTGTCTTTCTAACTTAGTTGGAAAAAGGTTTATCCCGTTCTATGTCGCTTCTTTATCATGTCACCCTTAAGTTACTTTTAGATTTGAGCGCTCTTTCTGATGTTTGTACCATTTTAAAGAGGGGAATGTCTTCCAATCTGTTGTGTGTCGGAACAACGCAGGTCTTTAGCGCACCTGTCTTAAGAACGCGGCCCAAACCACGAATGCGTCTCTGCAACGCATTCTTTTACCACGCAAGTCATTACAAGGACTTGCCTTGGGGAAAGCGCTGGACTTTGGAATAGTATAGTTTACTATTCCAACTCCAGTCAGCGCCACAGTAGGGAAAGTGTTGGACTTAAAGTTAATTGTAATGACTTGAGTGGTAAAGGAATGCGTTGTAAAGACGCATTCGTGGTTCAGGGCCCGTTGTAAAGGCACAACGTGACTCGAGCCGCGTTGTTAAGGCCGTTTCCCCTTCCAATCTATACAGCATCACACACCGGGGCAACTGCTGCTGCAAGAAACACACCTGCACAGTTTTAACTGTCCCGTCCCATAAGGAGTACGATAGGGTGTTGCAAGCGGGGCATGCCAGGGGACCTAGGCTGGTGGCACTCTTCATACATAAGTCCCTACTATTGGCTGTCACAAGCGTGGTTTGTGACACCCAGGGGAGCCATATAATAATAAAGGTACATTGGAAGGTGTGGTATACAACATCGTGAATGTATATGTCCAACTTGCCCTGCACCAATCCACACTGACAGTGATTAGAGACCTGATTGTGGCACTTCCTCCCAGGACAACCATTGTTGGAGATGATTTTAATGATATAATGAATAGTAAGGACTGGCTTAGCTTAAGAGGGAGGACACAAAGACCTTGCCATGGCCTGGGGGATTGGGTACAAGGGTTGAGACTTACTGATGCCTGCCACATATGGTCCCAGGTGCACTGGATTACACTTACACCTTCGCTGCCCATGGGTCCCTGCTGCGTATTGACTACACATTTTTGCCAGGCGAAGGCCTGCTTCAATGCTCTGGAGCTCTGATTCTGCTCAGAGGACTTTTTGATCTTACCCATGCTCTAATTTGTTTTGGTAGGCTTGCTCCTGGCGAAAGCCCACTTTGGCGCCTTAACACATGGATTGTTCAGTACGAGAGATTCATAGAATTTCTCAGCAATGAACTCTCTAGTTTTCTTGGTTTGAATGAGGGCTCAGTGGAGTTGGTGAGCACCTTCTGGGAGACTGCAAAGGCTTATATGAGGGGAGTGGCCCAAACCTATATTAGGGATGTGGAGTGTGAGAAAATCTCCTAGATCACTGACCTAGAAGCCTTTATCCTGGTTCTGACCACACGGGCCTCCAGGCACTTACTGAGACAGACAAGTGGCAATTGGAACTTGATAGACAGTCTCTCCGACAATTGAGTCCAGACGAGGCTCACTGGTGTTGGATGGTTTTGACACAGCGAGTATACAAATGGGGGGACAAGACAAGCAAACTGCTCCATTGGCTCACCACACAACAGGCGACGTCGCACATCATTCCTCGGATGTGTGGTGACTCTGGGCATTGGGTAACAGAATTCCCAGAGATTGCTGCAACATTTGCCCACTACTATAAAAATCTGTATGCATCCCAACTGCGCCCGACCCAGGAATTGGAGTTCCCTGTGGTTGCTGAGCTGCCCTTGCCTCACCTATCAGCTTCCCAGAGGGCGGAGCTGGAGCAAGCCTTCACAGCAGAGGAAGTAGGTGTGGCCCTGTCAGATTTTAATCCAGACAACACACCGTGACCCGACGGTTACCCAATGGAGTTTTATTGTAAGCTCAGCACAACATTGCCCCAACCCTCCTCCGCTTTTTACATGAAGTGAATAGTAAGGGCCGTCTTCTCCCGCAGTTGACCACTCCACAATAGTGGCCCTTCCCAAGCCTGGCCGACCGCCAACTACTTGGGCCATATTCAGGCTGATGTCTCTTCTTAACAGCAAAGTTAAAATCTATTCTGGCTAATAGGCTACTGACTGTTCTCTCCTCCATTGTCCGCCCAGAAAATGTGGGTTTATCCCCAGCCAAGGGACTAGACATTGCATTCGGAGAGTACAGGTGGTCCTATCCTGTATCAAGCGCTGGGAGGCCCAGTGGCTCTCCTTCTAACTGACTTCGAGAAGACCTTCGACACTTAACTGGTCCTTCTTGGAGGAAACGTTGCACCACATGGGCTTCAGACCTCGGGTTCGGGCATATGTTAAGGTAATATATGCTTGGCCAAGAGCCAGAGTGCACGTCAATGGGGTCCTGTTGTGGGAGTTTTGTGTTGGACAGAACACCTGTTAGGGATGTCCGTTCTCTCCCCTGTTGTTTGCCCTGATTATAGAATTCTTGGTGACCTGAGTGAGATGCAATGCCAGGTATGGGGCATCGACTGTGGCCTCACGCAGGAGGACAGCATTGCCCTTTATGCAGACGAACATCCTGCTGTTCATGTCTCATCCGGCCAATACTGGAACCAGGGCCCCCAAATACTGCAGCTTTTTAGGGAAGTGTCAGGCTTGCGAGTTAATTGGGGCATGTACCTGCTGGTCCCACTCCAGGGTCATCAATGAGAATAGGACTGGCAATCTCAGATTCTGATCTGCTGGATCAGCTTCCTGAACCTGGGTGTACATATCTCCTGAGAACAAGGTCTAACATGGAGCCTGAATTTGAGCCCTGTGACGCATACAGTTTGGGAGGATATAAAGCGATGGGCTACCCTTCCGCTGAATGTCAAGAACAGAGTTGCCCTTTTTAAGATAATGGTCCTGCCAAAACTCCTATATGTTTTGCAAAACTACCCCACATTTATCCCACAGGCATGGCTTGAGGACATTCAGGATATGGGACTCAGGTTCATTTGGGCAGGTGGCCCTCCCAAGGTGGCCATCAGGGAGTGCATGCGAGCGACATATGATGGAGGACTGGCCATGGCTGACATGAGGATTTATTATTGGGCAGGAAGCTCGCCCTACTAGGACTTGACAGAGTGATCGGCATTCTTTACGGGGCTCCTATCCCCGCCACATTCCCAGATGTTACCCAGGTGGTCTTTCGCAAATTGTGTGCAGAACTTTGCTGGACTGGGTGGTTTAGGAGGCTTACTCTGGAGATCACATTGTGGGAGGGCACATGACTGGCAAAGGTGGCCTCGTTGGAATGCTTCTGCAGATGGAACAATATAGGGATCTACAGACTAGGTGGTTTGGAGAGGGGACCACATGAGGTTGCTTGAAGAACTTCAAGCTGATTTTAGCATGCCTCCCTCCCAGTTCTTCTGATATCTACAGCTTGCCTTGGTTGGCACACAGGACATAGCCCGCCACTTGACAGCGACCATGGCGCCCCCCCCCATTCCCCCCTCTGGAGGCATGGAGGAGGGGCATGGACTTGTGTGGAAAATTTGAAGAACATATTTACAAGGCAAAAGAATGCCTCAAGAAATTCTGCAAGTTTTGGGGAAAATGGCGGGACTATCACTGTCCCTAGTGGGTTAATTAAACCTCATTGCTACTGCTGTGTGACAATGAGAAATGTGTACAGTGTTTGGAGCTGGTACTGTATTATAAGTCTGAAGCTACCCATTTTTGTATTTGTCTGGAATGTAGTGTGCACTGTTATTCTTTGTTATGAAAAAGTGAAGTTTCTATTAAAAAAAAATTATGAATGTGGAGTTTGATACATGGAAGATAATGAGCAATAAGTCAGCAAAATGTGTTGGGAACTGAGGGTCTGATTAGATTTCAGCAGACAGAATACTCCCAAAGGAAAAATCGGATTTATATTTCAGGGAACGGGATATCCGTCACCGACATGATGGAGTAACCCATCTGTCGAAATCTAAATCAGGCCCTCAGTTTGCAGAAGCTATTGGATTCCAGACGTAGACCGGGCTGTTTGCAGGGCAAATGTTTCTGCCACAGAGTTTAGAGACACCTTTCTGTTTCAAAATTGCAATAAGCATGTTTAATTTATCAAAGCACATGTTTATTGTATCTACTTTTGATCAAGGGACTCTTTCAAACAGTTTCTTTGTGGAAGAATAAAATGTAATACCACTTTTCCAGTCTTCTGAATAGTTAATACAGCCACAAAACATGGGGGTAATTGTTGTAATCAAATATGAATCATTTCCTAATAATGTGCGATAAGAAGGAATAAATAAGGCAGGTGCTGCAAGACATTTACAAGTAAGGCCGAGCTTCAAAGAGATAGAAGCACCATGCATTGTGGCAGAATCACAAAGGAGTGTGTATCCTTGTGGGTTAGTGCATGCAGATGTGCAAATGACTGCAGAGCTGTCGTCTCGCTGAACTGAAAACAAAATCTCCAGGCGTGCTGAAGAAAAGTAGTGTAAATTTTTTCATACCACCCACGGATATGTTTTTGCCAATCACATGAATGAGAAACACTGGTTGCCAAGGAGATTACTCCATGCAGGAGCCACATACGATGTGGATCCTCTGCTACAGAAAATGGAATGTTCTCTTTCTGTTTACCTGACAGAATATTGTATGATGCCTTCTTTTTGGAGATTGTTATATGTCTTGGGATTGAATAAAAGAAGAGAAACATGGTTGATTAGTTTATTGAGCTGCCATGGCACTTTAGTTTCAGAGTTTCTAATGCTCAATTTAATTGAGCAATTACCCCATCTGAAACTACCCTTGTTGCAAGAGATTCAAATATTTTTTAATAAGTTTGAGTGTGTAATAATGGTTGAGATTGTGAATATGTGTTTGGAAAGTGTTTAAAGCTATAGTTGATCATTTTAAATGTGCCCTGCTTTACTTATTTGTTAGTTTCCCTAATTCTTTCAGCAGCTTATCTTCAGAATGTACCTACTCTACTTTTATAGGGGCATATATGTCTTATTTTTTATGGGATTTGGCCGCAGAAGAAAATCACTTAAATCCATACCTTCACTGAGCTTTGATAGCTGTTCTTTTGCAGCATTCAAACTAGAATGGGCATCCATCTCTGATATGAATTTCCAACACTGTAGGTAATTACAGTCATGTGAGATTATATGTTATACCTGGACCAGAAGCTTTTGACAGAAACTGATACATACATTATTAAGAATCTGTTGACCACAATGCTATTCCATTAGTACCAAACACAGTTGTGTGATCCATTATCCACCACTTCAGTGAAATTATTGCTAGTAGTATTTTCATTCCATTAGAAGCCTGCAAACTTTATCAAATGCATTTTTGCAAATAATGGTATCTTTAAGTTTTTAAAAGATGCAAAGCTCAAGCATGTAGTTTGCGGAAGCTTTATGTCTAGGAATATAATTTCTTTCGAAATCATGCATGTACTGAACAAGACATCGGCATCATTTTTTTGCCAAAACTTTGTTCCCAATACACATATTTATTTATTTCCAGTACATATAGCTTTGTTCTGCAGGTAAATCAATAATCTCTCTGGAATAAATAAACCTGTTATTTGCGATCAGGTTCTTTTTCAGTTTTTCAGTTCTTGAGAATAATAAAAAGCAAATGAAGCAGACCTGTTACCACTATTAAAACAGGAAAATCTTCTAAGGAAAGTCTTGGCTTGGAAATGGCAAAGTTCCCCCTGTGTGTAATTATATATATCTCTAGGGCTTTTGGATCGATGGATGTAATGGTGTCCATAATGATGAATACAAAATAGCTTTGGATGATTTTTGTGTTTAAACAGGGATTCTCTTTGTCTGATTGAGCTTTTGAATTCAAGTCATTCATGAATTCTTTAACAGCATTTATGTCCCATGAATTTGCAACAGGATGAAGAATGATAATTTCATCCAGGGAGATTTAGAGTTTTGAAACATAGGGAATTTGAATTATTTCTGTCAGACCCATTAATGATAAGGAACTCTTACCTAAATACCGCCACCTAGCACAGGAAGCACATTGATGTTCAGAGCATGATTATCCCTTTTTGCTCTGTTGGAAGAAGAATGTGGTTCCTGAAGAAACAACACTGTTTCATCAGGAATGTAGTTCCCACGTGCTATCCAGCAAGATTATAATCAACATTATAATATATTAAACTGGACACAAATAAAATAGCAATGCAGATATATGACCCCAGTGGAAAAAGGTATCTGTCTTGGAACCAACAAAAAGCAAGAAGGCATTTGTAGTGCTGATAAACTGGAGAGACCTGAATCAGAGACATTTTTGTATAGCATTATTTCTTGCAACTGAATAATTGCAGTTGATGTGGGTTTTGTTGCTGGTTCATAATAAACCAAAGTCACAAAGGGTGCAATCATTTTTCAGAACGTGCATTTTTATTAAACAAAACATTAGACGCAATATTCTACTGAGAGATCACAATTACAGTTACATGGTCATCTTGGGGTATCAATGCTGATGGTCAATCACCAAACCTCTATACACTCTATTCTACATATTCTATGCCCTCAGTAAAAAGCCAGGGACATCAAAAACAAACCCAAATATACACTATGCAATATAAATTGAGTAAATCCCCTTTTCCCACAAACACATTATATTCAGCCTTGCCAATCAGTGTTTGAGAGTCTGTGCCCTTTCGTCTTCGGGCATCCCACTGGGCTCAACATTTCCATCTTCCACCCCACAACAACTGCATCATTGTGGACCACTGAAGAATATCCTTCATTGTGTTTCATCCTTCCTTATATCTGGCATCCAGAGTTCCTCCGCTAACAACCACTCTATTAGATACTGCTACCTGGATTTTACAGTCAGTCACCTAGGTTGAATCCATACTGTCACCACCTGTTTCTTCGCTCGTACAATGCTAATATTATAAACTTATGCTGCATTTTCATGTGTCTTGGTTGACAGATAATGCATAATATGCAGTATTTGATGGTAGCAGCAATATGGGTGGCAGTGATCGGGGGCAGTCTATGCACTACCTGATGCAAATACACATTAATTTCAGGGCAATTCCACTCCATATGCACAAAAGTGGACACCAGCATCCCAAAGCACAGACACGTCAGAGCTCTGTGCATATACATTTTGTGTCGCTTAAGTGGGGTCATTTAGGTATGTCGGGGACAATTAAAATGTGGCAGTTGGAGGCGTGCATTGCTGGACACCTCCCTCACCAGCGCTCATGCCACATTATATTCCGCCCTGTACCTGATTGTTGTCAGCCTACGACACTGACCCATTTCCAGTAGTACGTACATGGTGACTGTGACTGCAATGGCACTGGTAAAAACTTGCTATATTTTCCTGTCCGCTTTTGCTAATTTGGCATACTGCAAAACCTGGCCTGGGCTAACCCCTAATTGACCTGGGCATCCATGAAGGAGATAACCCGATCACTTGGGTATAAATCTCCCAATGTGTGATCGCCACATTCCTGCCATTGTACCATAAACATATTTCTACTAATATTTCTAAAGAACTGTCCTCAGTTCATATAAAGGCATCTAGATAAAGTGGGAGCAGCAACACCCTCTTCACCGCCACCTTTCATGCTGATGCAGTTTGCCACACAATGTATGGACCTTTTTTTAGGTGCGTTCCTGCCTTACATCACTACAACCACCAGCCCCTCCACTTCCATCCCTCAACTTACTAGCTGCTTTCTCCAGTTATCACCCTCATCGCGCCACTGCATGGCATGTTGAATCTGGGCTTCCAGATAGCAGAGTTCCAGGGCCGGATACTTCAGTCCCCCGATCTCTCTGTCCAGTTTCAGCATATCTCACTTGACGCTAATCCTGAGGGTGCAATTGTTGATATCGCAGCATCAGGCTCACTTGTTGAAACTGGCACTTGTATTACAGCACTTGACTCTTCATTTGATGTAGATGGCGCTTGGTGTAAAATTTGAGACACAACAATCTCATCAATCCCCGGAATGGGAGTGAAGATTTAAATGTGGCTGTACTCTTCTTGGGGAAGACCCTCCAGAGTACGGAGGTGATGCATTGATCTGCTCCAGAGGCACTTGGGAGTGAATTGAGGTCTGCTGTACGATACTGGCCACACAGTGCTTTGTGATGTGATTGATCCACACTTCCCTGTTTTTGAAGCAACTGTAAGATTTCTGTCCTATTGCCTTTTACCTTAAGACTGGAAACAGTGGTCTGTCTGATGGTTTAAATACTTGCTTATCAGTGGTCTTTTCCAGATCCAGCTCTTCTCCTTTTGGAAGCCACCATCATCAGCTTTAGTAGCTTTCTCATCGGCAGTGGCAGAGTCAGGGTTGTTCATGTTAGGCAATTTACTTCTAATTTTTTTTAACAATCTGCAACAGATTCAACTGTGAAAGAGGGTCCGGTGATTAAATTTTTGACTCTGACACCTTTTCAGGGAAATCAAGATCAGGCGCAATCATTTGTACACCAATAATTTGTATAGGTATGAACACCTAATAATCCTCTAGGCAAGGTATTTAGTCTGTCCTCTCTGAATGCCATATAGTCTAAGTAGCCATGTCAATCCTATATCCAGTGGCCTAGTACTCAAGGCTTCTTTAACCCCTATGGTGCTTTGGATGAGCTGGTGTCACCCTCGGCCACGGTTCCCGTGTGCCGGGGACGAGACCAGCTCTCCCCTGCACACTAAAACATGTTATCCCACGGCAAGCAAGAGGACTTTGATTATTTTCAGTTTTGGTTTTACATTTGGGCCATGAGAGCTTGGCTAGCTCTCAAAATCGTCCCACTTGGAATGGTTAGGGCTGCACTTTTTGGACTTTGGGACACTGCCATGTAGAAAAATCCACAAGACCTAGACACATTTGAAAACTAAACATATGGGTAAGTCCAGGGTGGTGTGCTTCACATGCACCCTGCACCATTTTCTTACCCACAACACCCTGTAAACCTCTAGTTTTGCTGGAAATCACCCATTTTTCCTTCATTTTGGTGATGGAACCTTCCGGAATCTGCAGGAATCCACAAAATTCCTACCACCCAGCATTGTCGCATCTATACCAATAAAAATTCTGCCCCACTTGAGCCTAAAAATATATTTTTTCAAACTGCCCTTTTAGATCCTCTTTGGCTCCCTCTCAATTTCGACGTGTTTTTGGCTCTTCCCTCTCACAGGCACTTGGCCCACCTAGACAAGTGAGGTATCACTTTTATTGGGAGACAGAGTGGAACGTTGGGTGGTAGGAAATTTGTCCCGGTGCAGTGATCCCACACAGAAATGTGGAAACTAAATGTTGCTAAATTTGAGCTCAGCTGAGGATTCTGGGTAAAAAAACACTGGGGGATCCACGCAAGTCACACCACCCTGGACTCCCTCAGGTGTCTAGTTTTCAGAAATGTTTGGGATTGGTAGGTTTCCCCAAATGGTTGCTGAGCCCAGAACCAGAAACGCGGATGCTCCCCCCTCCCTCCACACAACAACAGGTAGTTTCGTATTTGATCATTTTGATGTGTCCAGATAGTGTTTTGGAGCATTTCCTTTTGCGGGCACTGGGCCAAGCCACACAAGTGAGGTACCATTTTTATCGGGAGACTTGGGGGAACACTGGGTAGAAGGAAATTTGTGGTTCCTCTCAGATTCCAGAACTTTCTGTCACCGAAATGTGAGGAAAAAGCATTTTTTTGCCCAAATATTGAGGTTGGCAAAGGATTCTGGGTAACAGAACCTTGTGAGAGTCCCACAAGTCACCCCATCCTGGATTCCCCTAGGTGCCTAATTTTAAAAAATGCACAGGTTTGGTAGGTTTTCATAGGTGCCAGCTGAGCTAGACTTGAGATCAAAACCCACAGCTAGTAACTTGCCAAAAAACACGTCAGTTTTCAATGTAAAAATGTGATGTGTCCATGTTGCGTTTCCTGTCGCTGGAATTAGGCCTACCCATGCAAGTGAGGTACCATTTTTATCGGGAGACTTGGGGCAAGACAGAATAGCAAAAGAAGTGTTACTACCCTTTGTCTTTCTCTACATTTTTTCCTTCCAAATGTAAGGCAGTGTGTAAAAAAGAGGTCTATTTGAGAAATGCCCTGTAATTCACATGTTAGTATGGGCACCCTGGAATTCAGAGAAGTGCAAATAACCACTGCTTCTCAGGACCTTATCGTGCGCCCATTTTGGAAATACAAAGGTTTCCTTGATACCTATTTTTCACTCTTTATATTTCAGCAAATGAATTGCTGTATACCCGGTATACAATGAAAACCCATTGCAAGGTGCAGCTCATTTATTGGCTCTGGGGACCTAGGGTTCTTGATGAACCTACAAGCCCTATATATACCCGCAACCAGAAGCGTCCAGCAGACGTAATGGTATATTCCTTTTAAAAAGTTACAGAGTAAAACATAGAGAAAAATGGCTGTTTTTTTCACCTCAATTTAAATATTTTTTTATTTCAGCTGTTATTTTCTGTAGGACAGCCTTGTAGGATCTACACAAATGGCCCCTTGTTGAATTCAGAATTATGTCTACTTTTCAGAATTGTTTTGCTTTCCAGGATCCAGCATTGGTTTCATACCCATTTCTGTCACTAACTGGAAGAAGGCTAAAAGCACAAACTATGGTAAAAATGGGGTATGTCCCAGTAAAATGCCAAACTTGTGTTCAAAAATTTGGTTTTCTGATTCAAGTCTGCCTGTTCCTGAAATCTGGGAAGATGGTGATTTTAGCACCGCAAACGCTTTGTTGATGCCATTTTCAGGGGAAAAAACACAAACCTTCTTCTGCAGCCATTTTTTCCCTATTTTGTTTTTCAAAAAAACAAAGGTTTCACTGTATTTTGGCTAATTTCTTGGACTCCTTCAGGGAAACCCACAAACTCTGGGTACCTCTAGAATCCCTAGGATGTTGGAGAAAAAGGACGCAAATTTGGCATGGGTAGCTTATCTGGACAAAACGTTATGAGGGCCTAAGTGGGAACTGCCCCAAATAGCCAAAAAAGGCCTGGCACCTAAGGGGGGAAAAGGCCTTTGCAGCGAAGGGGTTAAGGGTACTGTTGGCTCGCTCTACAATGCTGTTCAATTCCAACTGGAATGGGTGCACATATAGGAGACGTATTCCCAGAGGAGAGATAGCATCCATAAATAGTTTAGAAGCAAATGCCAGGCCATTCCCTCAATGAACTCCGCCTTTTGCTAGTAGACATTTGCACTATGATAGCTCAAGAAGTGACACTCTTTTGTGACCAAACCCAAAGGAATCTATAGCAGCAATCAACCACAACCAATATGCACTTATATTGACACTCACCAATAGACAGATATGGTTGAGGAAAATTACTCTGAATGCTTTGTCGGAGATAGTATGGGAAGTAGGTGCTGGTCTTACAGTAGTTGAATGTTTTATTTGTTGACAATGTTACATCGCTGCACATATTTCTTGTAAGCGTTGGCAAATATGGCCGTCTGTACTATTGCTGTAGCGTTAATATGTTAGAGCCAATGTCAGCAAGAGCAGAAGCCACATCTTCATGAGCTGACTAAATCTAATCTAACTTGCTAATTGGGAATATGCTTATTCTCATTCTCAGGTAATTGTTAGTAAGAGTATAAGAATATTTATAGGGGAAACAGGAAGCTTTTCTCCTTTCAATGTTGACTCTATTGCCACTAAAATATCTGCAACAATCTTAGTTTGAGATCAAGTTGCAACAATTATCTTAAAGATTGGCTTTGCTGTCTGTGTAACCAAATCTGAGGCATGATTCCCTCTAGTGTGAATTCCTTCACTTTTATGGGCCACAGTGTGCTGAATATTGACCAAGGGATACTTGTCGTGTAAAATAGCTACCTTTTCCCAAAGCTGTTTTCTTTTAATTGAATTCCCATTTGGATCTCTGATTATTTTTAAACACTGATGCGATAAACCTACATTGTACTCCTGTACACAGAATACTGAATCCAATACAATCGGTGTGGGCACTGACAGATCAGGCTTCTGAAGGGCAAGTGGCAGAGTATGTATTTCTGATAGTTGTATAATGTAGTCATGCAGGATTTTAGTGTGTGTGCAAAGTCCCTTGAAGTTGCCATCTTCAAAAACTTCCTGCACTTCAGCACGAGCCATGAAGTATTTCTGTTTAGAACTAAACATAGACTACGCAAGGCCATCCATATAGAACACACACACATACACAAGCATAAGTAGTATACTTGGAGTTTGTGTAATATTTTGTGCATATTGCAAAACTTCCTGAGTCCAAAATGTTGGATCATATTAAAATTTTACATCAGTAGTATTTCAAGAATCAGCCCACTGCACCCATTGAAGGTGTAGAGTGTGTGCATTGGGAATACTAGCTTTTGATGCTGCTGCTTTCAGTATGTGTAGGGGAGAAAATATAATGATTTTTCCAAAGTGCAAGTGGACATTTCTTGAGTATAGCTGATGGGAACCTTCTTAGTATGAGTAAATAGTGCTCCTGCAAGGGAATACAAATGTGATCTGCATGCTATTAGAGTTCTCTGTCACTCACTGTAAACTACATATGAGGAGCCTGAAGTGGAATATGATACACTAGCTTTATCTTCTCCCATGTCTTTAAATATTTAGGGCCTGATTTAGAGTTTGGCGGATGGGGTTACTCCGCCACAAACGTGATGGATATCCCGCCTGCCGTCTTACGATTCCATTATGTTCTATGGACCTCGTAATATGGTGGACAGGATATCCATCATGTCTGTGACAGAGTAACCCTTCTGTTAAACTCTAAATCAGGCCCTTAGTTTCTAGCAGGTCTGCCTTTAGTCCACGTAAGAGAACTGTGTGTATTTTTCCAATTCTTTTAAGAAATGTGTGAGTAATTAATTCATGGAAGGGTTTAACTCATTTTTCATAATTTGATAAGTAAGCTCATCCAAAGTTAAGAAACCCTACAAGGCTTTCTAACTTCCTCAATGTGTTTGGAGGTTATAAAGTAACACTCTCCTGCAGGAGGACAGGAGCCAATCCTTTACACTCACTGAATAAATCATATTCAGATATGCAATTTTAGATTTTTTTTTAATGTATTTTATATCTATGCTGGGCTAAGAAAGTCACTATGCTGTCCACACTATCTAGGTGTTCAATCAAGTGCATCAAGACTTGGGCAAAGATAGGACTTGCTCTGCGCAGATACTTCAAGCCTTTGCTTCTACATAAGCAAAACTAAGAGCTTCCTGCCTTTTTTGAAAAGCTGCAATTGTTTCTAAATACACAAAACCAAAAGCTTCCAACCAACACATGTTTCGCGTCGATGAGTGCTGCTTCTTCAGGGCTGAAATCACAAAATTAAAATCCAACATGGAAACCAAATTTTCAACCATATAACAAATACGATCTTACCCTCTGTTCAAAACAGCACACAACACTCTTTTATCCAATGTATCTATGTATTCCAACCCACCCCTACTCAGTTAAAGCACAGCATACATAAATCCATTCTTACAAAACATATACAGATAACCATGTTCCCTTCCCCAAGCCACAGCGAGAACAATCATCCAATATTTTGAGTTCACATAATGTCATAATTTTGCTGTCATAGATAAGAGCCCTAGCTCATTCAGTTCTTACACAGTTTCACTCTTTTAGTGTCATTTATTAGGGTCCATGTTACCGCGTGGTTATATCTTTCAATACTACATAGGTTCTCTCTAAAAATGTCTCCATCCCCATAAATTATAATTCTCTTCTCACCGTAATTTGATTAGTTGTCACATTGAAGCAATAACAAGTTATCCAACACTCTTCTCAGGCTCCATGCAACCTACTCGTGACTTCAATCAAGACATCATCTATCACATAGATGTTGTCAATATATGATAGCATCTTAGGATCTTCTTATGAGATCTTCATAATTCTTGCTGCAAAGTGTCCAGGGCTATTCTTTGTCTATAGCAATTTTGTGTAAGTGTACTGAAAACTGCTGAATGAAAAAGTGGTTAGATTTGTGTCCTTTATTTTGACTAAAGAATCCATTGAATATGTCTAACATAGTTTTATATTTTTTTCTGGCTAGATTTGTCATTAGTCCAGTGCATGTGCATGTGCATTAACATTTTTATTATTGGAAAAAGAGAAATGTTCATGGTGGAATGAAAAGGCATGATTATACCCAGACCTGGGCTCACTCCTTAAGGGAACCACATGTGAAACAGTTTCTTTTATCCCATCCGCTTGGTGTCTATGCAATACTGGAGCTTAAGTTAAAGCCCACTCCCATGCATATTTTTCCCTATGTTTTTCAAGTACTAAGGAAGAAAATTCTTCGGGACCACCTGACATCCTTTTACCAAAATGCAGATATCTTAAGCCTTGCGACCGCACCTTTTGAGAACGAGCATAGAGGACGAACCTTTTGTCATTTACCGCCAATGTTGTAATGACCCCCTCAGTCTTTTAGCTAAGAGCGCCTCCATGTCAGTGAACCTGCAATATTTTTGATTTTAGTTATGAGGCCAGCAGGCATGTCTTGCAGGTGCCCCAGATCACTCTATTTGGCATCTGTCCATTTTCCTGCTTAGGGATCGACCAGGACTGTGTGATGAACGCGCAGCCCGAAAACGTGCAAGAGGTCAGCTTCTCCATTCTAGCACCTGAGACACCAATCCGATACTGCAAGATACATCTGGTGGAGCCAGTAGGGTGTGAAATAAGTAAGGTACTAGATGTTAAATTTAATCAATTTAAATTTAGTGTTCCTGGACACTATTTTTGGATATCCTACAACTTTATGCCCCTCTGCATATGTAAGGTCTTTCCTAACGTCCCTGGACAATTTTGCTTTCAACAACTGCAGTGATGCACCTCTCATGTTATTCAGTCAGTGCTGAATATACTTGGGTCACCAAGGGTGTGGAATTTACTAAAATATTTACTTGTCCATGGTACAAGTTGCTTCTTTAATCTGCTTGTCCTGTAAACAATTCTACTTGTCCCTTTGGTACCATGTACTGCAGCGACAAATTATGGCAGGAATCTCATTATGTAAGAGCTCTGATAATAGCCTCTCTGATTATGCCAGGGCTAATAATATAGTAGAGCTTGAATACTAGGAATTTCAAACCCTTCTATAGCAATTCCCTTATTTTATTTAGGATCAATAGATTGTTGCATGCTCAAATTGACACATGCATATTTGCTTGTGCTAAAATACAGTTCACAAATATTCTCTGGGAGTATGATTTCCTGGTCTACTTCTGTAAATATTTGTGAATTCTTGAAAGCCACTAATTCAAATACATATACCGTGGGTGCACTTTTGTGACTTCCTTTATAAATCGAGCCCCTCATGTTGTCTGGCTTTAACAGTAACATTTTGTTTTAATTTCAACTCTATTTCTCTCTCTATCAGCTGGCTTTACTGTAAGCGATAGCATTCTTCTCTTCCACAAGGAGCATAATGGCATACAAAGTAGTTTTGTTTAGCACCAGGAACTACTGCGGCAATTTGTGCTTTTTGAGACTAAACATTTTTCTTTGCTTTTTGACAATGTGTGTTACAATGGTGAGGGCCTGACAGCTCCCACAACAATAAAGTGTTACAAAGGCCACGTCAAAACAAGGCACACATTGACAAAACCAAAAGACTGACAAGCATTCTGGGAGCATCAAACTTAGACTCATATTGCTAAACTTTTCAATAGTGTGTACACTTTTTTCACTGGAACCACTGTCAGTGATGCAGTGTGACCTTACAACATTTATTTAGAGTGCTCACCCTGATAATAAAGGCTTTGCATTAATGAACTATAAATGCAAGTTCAAACAGCATTAAAAAACTAACACAAATATTACCTCAACTGCAGACACTTCCCTTCCCTGTGAACTGCCAGCCACAGGATTTGTGTTGCTGAGAGTGGGGCCTACTTGTCCCAACAAAGAAACATGAAATCCTCAAACAATATATCTTGGGTGTCAGGCTACAGAAATTCCGCACCCCTAGATCACTATTTTCCTCCTTCCTGTTTGAGTATTTTGTCCAGCACAAAATGAGATACTGGTGCATCTGCGGTTCACAGCCAGAGCCTCCTGATAAAGTGTCACAGCATTTAAGGTCAGAAAGTGGGCTGTTGCTATCAGGTGAATGTCCTGTAGGGTGGGGAATGTATGTAAAACATCTCCCTCACATAAATCTCCTAGGGTTTGTACCCGAGTCCCCGATCAGATCACCCAATATGAGATTGATGCCAGTCTTTTTAGCTCAGACAAGCACCACAGTGAGAGCTCTGGTGCATATGCTACCTTTGCATGCATTTTCTGTAACGTTCTGTCCAGCACTACCTGGCACCTGCATCAGCAAGGGTGGCTTAACACTTCTGCAGTTTTGAGAGGAAACACGTCATACTGTAGTCACCACCTGCATTGCCATACATGTATATCTCCTGGTTATGGGGTGTGCCCACCATCTTGACACCCACTGGAGCTGTGCTGCTAAGTAATACATCTCCATGTTCCAGCCCTTCCAGGCTAGGCTGGAGCTTGTCATGGGACACCCGATGCCTGTATTTTCTCTCATTAGATCTGTCAGAACAATATCTATTGCAGCAAAAAAGCATCTTGGCAGGCATAGTGGGATGGTGATAAAGTAGTTTAGGAACCATGGTGAAACCACTATATTGGTGATAACTATTCTGCCCACAGTCGAGAGAGGTAGCATATTCCAAATGAGTGTTTAAGGTGCTGTTAGTATATTTGTGTCAGTCCATCACCTGTGTGGTACATTGTACTGCTAGATACTTGAAGGGTGTGGGGTTTTACATCAGCAAGAGATCAGGGAGGACCCGCTGGCCGGATCCACTGATGGTCTCAGGAGGAATATACGACTTATCTAGGTTTACTCTCAGTCTTCTGTCTTTCCAAAGCAATTAAGTTGTGTGAGCTTTAGTTGCATCCCTATTGTAAGGGACAGTAAAATGTCATCTGCATATAATGTTACATGTGTCCAGTACCCCACCTTGATCTCCTTTTAGGCATTGTCTCATTAGAATGTCTCAATCATAGGTTCCATCACCAAGCCAAAGAGGAGTGGGAATAAAGGCCACCCCTGGCACGTTTGCCTTTATATAGGGAAGTATTAAGATATAACCTGTCTGGTTTCACCCGTTCAGTTGGAGTCATAACCTTAAGGCCTAAGCACATTGGTTAAAGGACCATAACAATTAATATCATTTTAGGATGTCAGATGTTTTATCCAAATAAATAGAAGCCATCCTGGCAGTTATACCTCATGTAGGTTGGATATAGAAAATGGTGGTTATGCTCTAGTATTTGCACAACCCATATAGATGAAAGTTAGGGTGGATAAAGTCAGATCAAAAACCCAGTAGAGACAATCCATAAATGTGGTGCTCACAACACTCCACCACCAAGGGTGAACAGATTTGTCTTACAAAACCAGTCCAGAGGAGTCTGAGAAGGTCCCGAAGCACACACAAAGGATCTATTTGTTGTATGAAGAGACTATGATAAGTGAGACATACACCAGAAAACAGGCCTGTGAACTTATTAGCATTTATTTTTCCAAACTCTTCAAAACATAATAACAGTACATTCTTTAAGTCAGCCGACACATGTTTCGTCCACTGGACTTTTTCAAGGCTGCAAAAATGTACGTGTGGAAGCCAATTAACATCATGTGTGATAACCAGGTCAAGGACCAACCCTGAGAAAATGGAAGTTGTGAGGAAAGGAGTATCCCAAAGCAAACAGGGCAGAGAAAACAGTAAAACCAAACCCCTCTAGGTGAGGAGAACGAGAGAGTTAAGGTATACATCCAAATATAAATAAACCACAGAGTGTGGAGATCATAACCAAGGCAAAGTATAGATTTCTCTATGCAAAAAGTACACTTGTTCCTATATCTAGGGTGGACGATTAAAGTTCAGGAGCTAGAGCCCTCACACACCCGAAGGGTGTCATGCTTCATCATCGGGAAGCTCCTCGTCAGACCGGCTGGTGCAATGTCTGACGGGCTCCCCTTTCAGGGGCTCTTTGCCAGAGATCTTTTTATATATGATGACTGCCGTTGAATAAAAAAAGGTCAGGCATTTGTTATGGCAGGAGAGTGAAAAAAATGATAATTAAGATTGATTAGGGACCCCTAAACTAATCTGTTTACTAGCACTCAAAAGGGGTCACGATCAAGATTAAAAACATAATTAAGTGGACTATGAGAATAATGCTCAACCACTTTGAAAGCCTGGAGTACTGGGAAATTGTCACCTGACCCCTAGGGTCTGGTCAACATGTTTCACGTAAATGTGGTCGTGAAAGATCCTTTAACGCTTCATCAGGACCTATAACAAACTAGACTTCTCCTGGCTATATATAAAAGATATCACTAACCAATTATGTGTGTGAGAGAAAATAGGTACCAGTCACTTACATTTTGAGTAAACTGTCCCGTCAAGAGTCTCAAACAAAAAAGGTCGCCCGCCCTCTTCGTATGGGGGGCCCCTTGGGGAGTAGCACGATCCAGCCTATGGCTTTTTGAAAAAGGCGTCCTCGATTTGGAAGACCTACCCTCGGCGTGCTCACCCCGGAGACCCTAGAGATAGATGAGCAGATCGTCCTGAAAAAGGCTATGGCTAACGTAAAGCACAAAGCCCATCACGAGCAGCACGTGAAGAAGATTAATGATAAGTACCTAAACAACGTAGTACATCTGTATCAAATGTCCACCTAGAGCAAAGTTATGTCCAGACAGGGCTTCAATGAAGTCCTCATAAGAACAACCAGAACTGCACCAGCAGCAGGGCACCAAAACCTACAAAGCGTGCCAAAAAGTACATAGGGCTTCTCGGGCCCTCAGCATTCTACAAAAAGTGACAAAAATGGAGGAATGGGATGGCCTAAACACCAAGGAAAGGGCGGCAACAATCTGACCACAGATTAAAAAACAATGGCCATGTGACTCACCTACACCCTAGAAACCATGAATGTAACATAAATGTGATTAATATCTGTAACAGAGGTAAGTGATCCCAATAAAATCCACACACTGGAAAACCCAAATAAGCACACCAACAAAAGTAAGGTATTGGGGGCAAACGCCCAATACACTATCTACCACATATAAGGGATACCAAGCAAACACAGCTTATCGTCATTCAAATATCTCCAAAGAGTAAATAATGCAAGCAATCCAACGTTTTGAAACTTGCAAGGGACTATGATAGGCCTGAAGACACACACAATGGCAGAGTTCTAAATGTGACCCACATCCAAAGCCTTATAAACCAAAAGAGAAAAGGGAGTGGGAACGTGCTAGCGTTCAACTCACCCCGCTCCTATTGTTGTCAAAAATGTCAAGTGGAACCCGCCCCCATACAGAAGCGGGTATTTAAAGCTACTGGTGTCCGAAGGAGTCAAAAGGGAAAGAAGACTAAACTGAGTCTAAAATGAAAGATGGGTGCCATGATTAAAGGTGCAAGATAGTAAAGGAGCAATCATGTAGTAATAACTGTGAAGGGCCCTTAAGTGGGCATCCAAGTAACAATTATGGAGACAGAAACAAAAAATGTAGACAAATTGTAAGACGCTCATGAGTAGAGACCGGTCTTGCCCTTGTGCTACATCACAGAGTGAAAGGAGCCCGAAACACAGAGCAAAGAAAGAGGTAAGTAAAGGTGTAAGCAGCATCAAGCTGTAACAAAGGCACCAAAGAAATATTGTGTCAAGGGATGGGTTCACTATAAATGCTGATCACAGCCCCATAAAGTGTAAGGGCAAGAGTGTGTAAAGTATTGCACAGAAAAACAGTAGACACGTATATAATGCCACCCAGCTAACAGCCTAATGATCATTTGTATAGTAATAGAACACATTCTGCTGGAAATATTAGATGGAAAAATGAAGAAATGTCAGATCCCCGAAATTGAAAAACACAATAATGAATGGCATAATAAGCAAATGAAGTCTACAAATATACAATCAGGTATGGGCATGCTCAAGGCCAAGAAAAGTCAAGTTAGCAATATGCACAATAAAATGAAAAATTGTAATATGACACAAGTTTAAAACAACTATAATGTATACTACTGGTACAGAAGTGTACATTTAAAAATGGGCACGTAAGTGGCCGTGAGAAACCAGACCAAACTAAAACAGGAGTAAGTACGAAGGCATGGCGTGGTGAAATGATCAAGGAATCAAAATCAGTATGAAGACCACTTTGCAAGCAAGCATGCTTGCAAAAACTTACGTGTTATCAAACAACAGAATACAATACAGGTAAGCATACATAGGCGTATAGGATGCAGGTAGATGCAGTGTATTGCCCCAGGAACAGAAAACATTCCACAGACCAGTATTAGAGAAACATGTGCATCTCATTGTCAATATTCAAGTCCATTTCAATGGCCCCAAGTTTGACACCACTTCCATTTTATCAGGGTTTGTCTTTCACCTGGTTATCACACAACCCTAATAACTTTCCTGGGATCAAATGCTGTATAGCGGCACCCTGGAGGAGCACCTCCAAAGATCTTTGAAAGGGAAGCTGGGCAGTCACTGTGTGAAGTGCAAAGCAAACACAAACTACGTCAGTATCCTTGTCCTTCACAAACGTTTGGGTTTAATGAACTAAAATAGTCTCTAGCCCACCCCTTACACTAAGTGCAAAATGTTAACACTTGAGGAGGAAGATAAATATTGCACATTCATGTGGTGTCTTTGGGGGTCATTCCAACCTTGGCGGTAAAAGGCGCATACCGCTGTCAGAAGACCGCCAACATACCGCCGCGGTAAACCGCCACGGTCATTCTGACCCACAACACGCAAACCGCCAAAATACAGACACCCACAAAAGTCTGCCACACCAAAGGCCAGCGATAAACTGGCAATAACCAAACCGACTCCGTCACGCCAACAGAAATACGCCCACACTATCACGACACACGAATCCCTGCGGCGGTCTTTCAACCGCGGTATTTCATTGGCGGTACACACCGCCGCGCTCAAAATACACACACACTTACAAAACACAGCCACATTGGACAATTTGAAATACACACACCTGATACACATACACACACCACTCCCACACACCCAATTAAATATAAAACACACACCCACATCACCCACAAACCCCCACTCATAGAGAATCGGGACCACGCACAGAGAAATAGAGGACCGAGCACCCAGATGCGCATATTACCATCACCCAGCAATATTACCACGCACTTCACACAACACACCAATACACATCACCACACTTAGCACCACACAATCCACCCCACACATCACCCACACCACCCCATGGCACCGCAAAGACACCCCAGGTTTTCTGAGGATGAACTCAGGGTCATGGTGGAGGAAATCGTACGGGTAGAGCCACAGCTCTTCAGAACACAGGTGCAGCAGACCTCCATTGCCAGGAAGATGGAGCTATGGAGCAGAATAGTCGACAGGGTCAACGCTGTGGGACAGCACCCAAGAAATAGGGATGACATCAGGAAGCAGTGGAACGACCTACGGGGGAAGGTGCGTTCAAAGGTATCCAGGCACAACATCGCGGTTCAGCGGACTGGCGGCGGACCCCCACCTCCTCCCCCAGAATTTACAACATGGGAGGAGCAGGTCTTGGCGATCCTGCATCCTGAGGGCCTCGCAGGAGTATCTGGAGGAATGGACTCTGGTAAGTCTCATCTTCACAATTCATCCCCCCACCCCACCAGCATGCCAACTCATACCCCCACCCTCACCCCCACCCCCATCACTCCTACTCCTTGCAAATGTCTCACCATCACAACCCACCCATCCCAACACCAAGCCCTGCATGCGACCACAAAGCATGGACACCCGTCACCATAGCATGCCCACTGCCCTTCCCCCCCCCCCAAACCACTGTCACAAAAGCCCCCACACAGGAATGCAAGCACAGGGGTACACGGGCACCCACCCATTGCACACCATGGCACACACAGATGCAATAATCATGGTTTTATACCCCTGCAGGACCCGAACGCCACGTCACCGCGCTGGAGGGTCCACAAATGTCCTCTCCACCCCCAGAAGAGTCCCACAGTGATGACAGCAGCTCTGTCGACCTGGATCTAGATGACCAGCCCGGTCCATCGGGGACCTCGGGACAGTCGGTTCCCCTCAGACAGCCACAGGCCACAGCAGACCTTCCCCCCTCTGGCAACACCAGCACAGCACCCACCCAGCAGGCCCATACCTCTGTCCCCAGGACACGTCAATCAGCAGTGTGTCCACCACTACAGGGCACCCAGGTTAACCCACCACCCCAACAACAACAGGGACCTGGGGGCAGTGGTAGTGGGCACACGGTCCAGGGGACAGAGGCCCAGGGAAACAGGGGAACTGGGAGGGCTGCTGTGCGACAGGGGGTGGACAGGCCCAGGGAACCCACTCTCCACGAGGCCCTCACCTCCATCATGGGAGCGTACCATCATTCCCAGGAGATGATGGCGACGGTACTGGCCAGGTTTCAGGGGACCCAGCGCCTGCAGGAGGACCAGTATTTGGGGTTCAGGGAGGAACTACGATCCATCAGTTCCGCCCTGGGCACCATCTGAATCTGGTAGTCACCACATTGCGGGACACTGTGGCACCACAAAGGGCCCCTGACACTAGCATGGACCAAGAACTGCCTACCACCTCTGCCAGCGCTAGTGGACAGGAGGCCCCGCCACAGGACCAACAGGCCACCAGCACCCCACCCCCTGCAGAAGGAGAACCACCCCGCAAGCGGTCCCTGAGATCCAGGAAGAAGACAGAGTAAGATGCCAAGACCCCCGCCAGGAAAGGATACCTCCCTGATTGTCATCCCACTGTCCCACATTGTCACCCTGTCCATCCTTAAACTGCCCCTGCTCCACTTTCCACAGGCATTTGGACAATGCACCTATGAAACTAATAGTCTGGACTCTGCCATGGACATTCCTCCACCATCACCCCTCACCAATTTGCAACCACCCACCAATATAGAGCACTGTAATAAACACAGTTATTGCACAAAACAATCAGGAGTCTGGCTGTGATATTGAATATATGTATTAGACATTACCGTGCCAAAATGCTTATTTACATTGTGATGCCAACATACCAATGTCACACAGCTGTAGTCCATGGGGAATCAAAGCAGATGTCACACAGTGGGGCCCACATTTCTGAAATTGGAAGGGAGAATCACAACTCAGTTACCATACATTGGTGAAAAGGACAGACAGTAGAGAGGTTGTAGTGTTAAAGTACATGTAGTATGCCGGTGTGTATTCTTACCTGTGTGTCATTGGAAATATTGCTGTATTACTGTGTTCCTGTTGTCTATGTCGTCTTCTTCGCCTTCCTCGTCTTCACTCTCCACAGGCTCCACAGCTGCTACATCACCACCATCTGGACCATCCTCCTGCAGAAAAGGCACCTGTCGTCGCAAAGCCAGGTTGTGAAGCATACAGCAGGCCACGATGATCTGGCACACCTTCTTTGGTGAGTAGAAAAGGGATCCACCTGTCATATGGAGGCACCGGAACCTGGCCTTCAGGAGGCCGAAGGTCCGCTCAATCACCCTCCTAGTTCGCCCATGGGCCTCATTGTAGCATTCCTCTGCCCTTGTCCTGGGATTCCTCACTGGGGTCAGTAGCCATGACAGGTTGGGGTAACCAGAGTCACCAATTAGCCACACACGGTGCCTCTTGAGTTGACCCATCACGTAAGTGATGCTGCTATTCCGCATGATGTACGCGTCATGCACTGAGCCAGGGAACTTGGCATTCACATGGGAGATGTACTGGTCTGCCAAACACACCATCTGCACATTCATGGAATGATAACTCTTCCTGTTTCTGTACACTTGTTCACTCCTGTGGGGGGGGACCAGAGCTACATCTGTCCCATCAATGGCACCTATGATGTTGGGGATATGTCCAAGGGCAGAGAAATCACCCTTCACTGTAGCCAAATCCGCCACCTCTGGGAAAACGATGTAGCTCCGCATGTGTTTCAGCAGGGCAGACAACACTCTGGAAAACACCTTGGAAAACATAGGCTGGGACATCCCTGATGATATGGCCACTGTGGTTTGAAATGACCCACTTGCTAGGAAATGGAGCACTGACAGCACCTGCACTTGAGGGGGAATCCCTGTGGGTTGGCGGATAGCTGACATCAGGTCTGGCTCCAGCTGGGCACACAGTTCCTGAATAGTGGCACGGTCAAGCCTGTATGTCAGTATGACATGTCTCTCCTCCATTGTCGACAGGTCCACCAGCGGTCTGTACACCGGAGGATGCCTCCATCTCCTCGCATGTCCCAGCGGACGGTGCCTATGAAGGACAACAGCGAGCACAGAGTCAATCAACCCACAGGTACATAACCACAGCTTGCACAAAACACGTTTATCAATGCATAGAATGGCTTGTATGAGTGTTGATGCAAGGCCTAGGTATGTGTGATGCAGTAAAAAGTAAGCCATGTGGGCCCCTGAAATGGCGGCTGCCTGACCTGTAAAGTGCGACAATGGGGTGTGAGGTAAATGCGCTGGCGTGGCACACCGTGGCGGTAGGCGGTCGAAGACCGCGGCGCAATGCAGCATTGGCTAACATTGAACCCTATGGGTCTCAGAAGCCAATGACGATGTGCGCCGGCGGTCGCGATACGCACCGCCGCGGACGTGACCGCCATTTTCTAACTGCTTAATCACTCGATACCTGATCTTCGACAGGAGAGGACCTACACTGCAAGTGCTGCTGAGATCTCGGCCTGGAAGAGACAATGGCTCATGCGACTGGGGAAAGGGCCCCTGCCTTCACTGCGGAGGAGTTGGATAAACTTGTGGATGGGGTCCTCCCCCAGTACGCGCTACTCTACGGTCCTCCAGACAAACAGGTAAATACACTGGGAGCATGCTTTATGGGCTATGCCTGTGTTGAGTGGGGTGGATGAACAATGGGGTGGAGGGGAGCGATTGAGGCATGCATCAAATGACGGTGAGAGCATGTGCCACATGGCAAGGGTAGGGATGGGGGGCCACTCACATTGAGGGTGCAGAAGCTGACGACTATTCTTTCCCCCCTGTACATTTCATATAGGTCAGCGCCCACCAGAAGATCGACATTTGGCGTGCCATCGCCAAGGACGTCCGGACCCTGGGGTCCACCACAGACGGGGCACCCACTGCCGAAAGAGATGGGAGGACATCCGCCGCTGGAGCAGGAAGACAGCGGAGGCTCAGCGGAGGATGGCCTCCCAACGTGGGAGGGGTGCCAGTCGGACTTTGACCCCCCTGATGTCCCGGATCCTGGCGGTGGCCTACCCCGATTTGGATGGGCGCGTGAGGACATCACAGCAGACACAAGGATGGTGAGTACACTCTCATTCTGCTGACTTTGCGCGCAGTGGAGGTGTCTGGGTGGGGGAGGAGGGCTGTGGGTATCTCTAGGCCAGGGCAATTTCTGTAGGCTAGGCCCCTACGTAAGGCATGGTCCTGTGCTCCCGCCCCCCACCTCTGTAGGGTGCCAAGTACAGCTAATCATGGCCCTGTGTCATCTATGTGTGCAGATGTCGTCCATAGGCTTGTAGGCCATGTCCCACAGATTGAGTAGTTGTCCCCAAGTGCGCGGCGTAGTGCAGGGGGCTTCTGTGTCTGTCCTGTCCGCAAACGGTGTCGCCAATGCATGCACTCAAAATGTCTTTATTCTTCCCCCCCCCTTTTTTGTGGTCTTCCTGTTCATGTGTGCATTAGCATCATCAGGCGGAGGAGAAGTGGCATCGGAGCACGAGGGAGCTGCATCCCACATGGCCATGGAGGGCCATGCAACGGACTCTGAATTCACCAGTGGGACGGGGGGCGAGGGGAGCTCCACAGCGGGGACTCAGGCAGACATCAGTGACACCGACTCGTCCTCTGAAGGGAGCTCCCTTGCGGTGGCGGCAACATCAGTTCCCCCCGCAACAACAGGTACAGCCGCCACCCACCGCACCAGCACCGCCCTCCCAGCAGCCCCTCAGCGTTTGGCCCGTGCCCGCTCACCCAGGAAGGTGGGCATCTCCTTCGCCCCAGGCACCTCATGCCCTGCCCCAGTCACCCCTGCTGCCCTCAGTGAGGAGGTCAATGACCTCCTGAGGACGCTCACTGTCGGACAGTCTACCATTTTGAATGCCATCCAGGGTGTAGAAAGGGAGGTGCACCAGAGTAATGCATACCTGGAGGGCATTCATTCTGGTCAGGCTTCCCTTCAGCGATCATTCCAGACTCTGGCCTCGGCACTGATGGCAGCCATTGTCCCTGTCTCTAGCCTCCCCCCTCCAACTTCCTCCACCCATACCCTATCACCTGTACCTCTGCCTTTCCCAGACACACCATCAGACCAGGCTGCACACACCTCAACACCCAAGGGAAGCTCAGCCAGACATAAGCACCACACATCACACAGGCATTCACACAAGCAACATCCACATACAGACATACCAACACCCACTGCCTCCACTGTGTCCCCCTCCTCCTCGTCTCCCTCCTCCCTCCCTGTCACATCTCCACTCACACCTGCATGCACAACATCTTCAGCCACTACGTCCCTCAGCAGCACACACACCAGAACCCCCCGCACATGTGCAGTCACCACCCCAACGCCATTTACACGTCCCCTGGTTCCTCTCCCAGTGTGTCTGTGACCCCCTCTTCCAAGATACACAAACGCAGCCATCCACCTCACGACAGCCTCCAGCCCAAGCACCTGCACCCAAAGCCACCAGACTTACAACTCCTACAAGCACAACCTCTTTCCACCATCTCCCCCACCCCGTCCATGTCACAGGACTACAGTCAGCACCTCAGCCACGACAAAACCGGCCCCTGTCATCACAGTCTGCCATGGACTGTGGAGTGCCCCACCCTCCAGGGCAGCCAGTTTGGTGCAAAGCCAAGGCAGGGGCAGCCCACCCCCGGAGAAACATCCAAAGATAGGCAGTGGCCGGCGCAAGAGGGTGAAAACACCAGGGACTAAAACCCCTACCAGGGCTCCGGCAGGGAGTATAGAGACAGCTGGCACACCGCCCAAGGTGGGTAAGGGCCACAGGCGATCAGGGAAGGCTGGGAAGGGCAGCACGTCCGACAACACCGCCATCAGCCCACCTGGCCAGGAGGGCCCCGCCAGCCCCATCCTAGGTGGGCAGGAGGCCACCAACAGCCCCGGCACAGCTGCCCAGGAGGGCCCCGCCAGCCACAGGACAGATGGGCAGGAGGGCCCCGCCAGCCACAGGACAGGTGGGCAGGAGGGCCCCGCCAGCCACAGGACAGGTGGCAAATGACCTCCCCGCCATGGCCGGAACCGCTGAACTGGGCCCTTTATCTCAAGCACCGCTGAACTGGGCACCGCCGTCTCAAGCACCGCTGCACTGGGCCCTTTATCTCAAGCACAGCTGAACTGGGCACCGCCGTCTCAAGCACCGCTGCACTGGGCACCGCCGTCTCAAGCACCGCTGCACTGGGCCCTTTATCTCAAGCACCACTGCACTGGGCCCTTTATCTCAAGCACCGCTGCACTGGGCACTGCCGTCTCAAGCACCGCTGAACTGGGCCCTTTATCTCAAGCACCGCTGCACTGGGCACCGCCGTCTCAAGCACCGCTGAACTGGGCACTGCCGTCTCAAGCACCGCTGAACTGGGCACAGCCGTCTCAAGCACCGCTGCACTGGGCACCGCCGTCTCAAGCACCGCTGCACTGGGCCCTTTATCTCAAGCACCGCTGCACTGGGCACCGCCGTCTCAAGCACCGCTGCACTGGGCCCTTCATCTCAAGCACCGCTGCACTGGCCCATTTATCTCAAGTACCGCTGAACTGGGCACCGCCGTCTCAAGCACCGCTGAACTGGCCACTCCATCGCAGGCACCGCTAGCCCATGAGCGGCAGGGGCTGGCCCGCATCTGTCTCGGGCAGGGCTGCACGAGGCACTCTGGGCACCAGGCTCCCTCCAGAACCAGTGGAGACTGTTATCCACTTGTGAGACTGTGGCTTTGCACTCCCCAGGATGGTACAGTGGGCAGCCCACCCACTGTCTGGACTTGTGAGACTGTGGCTTTGAACTCCCCAGGATTGAGCAGTGGGCAGCCCACCCACTGTCTGGACTTGTGAGACTGTGGCTTTGCACTCCCCAGGATTGAACAGTGGCCATGGAGGCCCCTCGTGGATCTGGCGTCGTGCACTCATCCGGCTGAGGTGCCCCCCCTTCCCTTCCCCCTGAGGTGCCTGTAGTTTTGCTATCTGATGCCCCTGCAGTGTTCTCTCCGTTGGAGTCAGGTATCCTGTGTGGGCTTTGCCCATGTGATTTGGGCCCAGTGGTCCACGAACAATGCCTGCTACAATGCTCAGACTTGTAAATTTCTGTATATAAGAGTTTTTGATGTGTATATATAATTATTTGCAAGTATTGCAATATATTCCAATGTTTAGAATCATTTCCTTTTGTCTTTGCATTCTTCCGGGGGGGTTTTGGGAGGTGTAACTCTGATGTGTTGCTATGCATTGATGTGTGTGTTGTAGTGGGTGAGGGTGAAGGTGGGTGTGTCGCGTATGTGTGCACCCGTAATTTTTTCCCTCCACCCTCCTGTGTCGTAGGTGCAGTACTCACCATTGTCTTCTGCGCCGGCGTTCGTGCTCCTGGTAGAGGAGCAGGTAGACTATTGCTGGGAGTATGTGGAGTTCGGGTTCCATGCTGTCCTGATTCCTCGTGGGGTGTATGGAGGTGAGCGTTTTCCCTTCGAAATGGCTGTTTCCGCCGTGTTTTTATCGGCGGGGCTACCGCCCCGGAAAAGGTGGCGGATTGGTAGGTTGTGATAGTGTGGGCGGTACATTGTCTCCCGCCTGTCTGTTGGTGGTGACCGCCGTGCTGTTTGTTTGTACCGCCGTGGCGGGCGGTGTGTTAATGTGGCGGTCTCTGTTGGCGGTTTCCGCCAGGGTCGGAATTCCATTTTTTTTCCCGCCAGCCTGTTGGCGGTTTTGCCGCCGCTTTAACACCGACCGCCAGGGTTGGAATGACCACCTTTTTTGTCTTTAACCGCTTAGGTGCTATATGTGTGCTGGAGACGTCCATAGCACCAGTGCTCAGGTGCTATGGAGGGCTCTAGCACGCATTAGCACCTGCGGCAAGAAATCCCTCTGATGCCAGCAACAGATGGATTTCCTTTTTTTTAATTTTACTTCAGACCGCTGGAGAAGAGCTTCCCCAGTAACACAAGGCATTTTTTTAAATTTTGTAATGATGATCGGCGCACATGGTGTGCTGACGTCATTACAAATGAAAGTGAAATGAGTTGATCAGCTCATTTTACTTCACATTCACTGCTTCAATGCTCAGCACCGATTCAGACAGGAGAGGTACCACTGGAATGGGAAGAATCTCCCCTTTTCAATGGTACCTTTCCCTAGTGGATCCTTGCTATCACCGCAGGAGGGCAGACCCCAAGTAAGGATCCACCCACTAGACCCCAAGGACTATTTTATGAGGGGAGAGCAGCCCCCTCACAATGACCTAATGCTCCCCTACTCCCCAAGGCCCAAAGGTCTTTCTGCCTGATCCAACCTGCCTAACTCCAATCTGCCTCTGGGGAGACAGAAAGCCCCATAGACAGCAGGGATTTTAATAGGGGCATTAACGGGTGGGGACGGCCCACCCAGACATCAGGCCTGGCACTCACCCCTTGAAAAATTACAAGCAATCCTTATACCCCTAAGGGGGGGAAGATTGGAGGTGTTTTCCTCTAATCAGCCCCCAGCAGGAGACAGAAAGTCCACTAGACCACCAGAGAGTGGATTTTGAGTGGGGTGAATGCCCCCCTCACAATGGGCTAGTGCTCTCACCTCCTCTAAAGCCCAAAAGTCTTTCTGCCCTCATACTGGAGTTTGTTACCTCCAATCTGGCCAAGGAAGCAGCAAAAAACCCACTAGACACCTAGGATTTTTATTGGGGTATAAATGAGTGGGGTGGTCCACCCTGGCATCGAGCATAACACCCACCCCTCAAATGACCCACAACAGTCTTTCTGTCCCCTGGAGGCAAATAAGAGGTCTTTAACTGCAATCTGCCCCACTGCAGTGCAGAAAGCCCACTAGACAACAGGGAGTTTTTTTATTACTACAAGGTGTGGGGGTAGCCTGCCCCGTCCACACATCGTGCCTAGCCTCCACCTCCAATATGACCCCAGGGGGCAAATAAGCAGTCTTTAACTCCAATCTGGCCTGCTGGGGGCAGAAAGCCCACTTACACACCAGAGAGAAATGCCACTGCAGACTAGGGGCAAGGCGTGATGCCTGGGTGAGCTGCCCCACCCCCATTATTTATATTTTTGGCAATATTTGTCCCCTGGTATCTAGTAGCCTTTCTGTCCCCAGAGGAAGAGTTTGGGTAAACACCCTCAAACCACCCCAGGGGGGCAGAAAGAATGATGCACCTATTTTTGGGACCAAGGTGTGCTGCAGGGCAAAAGAGGTGTAGGGGGCAGTTCACCCAGACATCACATCTTGTTCCCTCTCTAGAAAAGGTGCAGCAGGATTTCTGCCCCCCTCAGGGTGGTTGAGGGTGTTTACCCAAAATCTTCTTCTGGGGGTACAGAAAGGCATCAAGCTGTGCTCCCACCCCAGAATAGGTGCACCAGTCTTTCTGAAACTAAAATTGTATTTCGGTGATATAAACTTCAGGAAACCACCAAGATCCACAAAATGCCTACCATCCTGCCTTCCCCCACTTGCCCTGATAAAAATGCTACCCCAATTGTGTGGATGGGTCTAGTGCCTGTAATACAAAATGCCCTGAAACCCAATGTGGAGAAATCAGCAATAGGGGTAACTTCAGTGTTTGAACCTGGCCTCGGTGGCCACACTGAGAAATCTAAAAAAAAACAGACATTTCTGAAAACTAGACATCCGGGGAGTCTAGGGAGGTGTGCCTCGAATAGATCCCATGATATTTGCTTACCCACAATGCCATGCGAATCTCAAACTTTTACTAAAATCAAACATTTTCCTTGCATTTCTGTGACATAAACTTCCAGAAATCCAAGGGATTCACAAAATTTCTACCCTCCAGCATTCTGCTGCTTGTCCCAATAAAAATGATATCCCACTTGTATGGCTGGGCCTAGAACAAGGGTCAATAGAGTTGCTCTGTGAGATTCCCGGTGACCTCAGTACACCCAGCCACACATGTGCAGTCGCATTTTTATCAGGACAAGTGGAGGAACGCTGAGTGATAAGAATTTTGTGGATTCCTGCTGATTCTGGAAGTTTATCTCACAGAAATGCAAAGAAAATGTGCAAGTTTAGGAAAGAAAACCTTGTTGGATCTATGCAAAGCACACCACCCATGGCTCCCCAGGGTGTCTAGATTTTAGAAATGTTTGGGTTTGGTAGGTTTTCCTTGTGGCTGTCGTTCCCCGGTGATAGACTTTTCATCCTTGGCATGGTCTCCCTTAACTTTTTGCCTCGGTTTCCCAGGTTGTTGATGTGTGCTGGACTCTGTTTTTGCTGTTTTTGTTACTCTGGGCACTTTACCACTGCTAAAGTGCAAGTGCACCTATACAAAATGTGTATGTAATTAGTTAATCCATGATTGGCATATTTGATTTACTAGTAAGTCCCTAGTACAGTGCACTAGAGGTGCCCAGGGCCTGTAAATCAAATGCTACTAGTGGGCCTGCAGCACTGGTTGTGCCACCCACATTAGTAGCTCTGTAAACATGGCTCAGACTTGCCACTGCAGTGTCTGTGTGTGCAGTTTTAAATTGTAAATTCGACTTGGCAAAGGCCTAAACCTTCCCTTTTCATACATGTAAGGCACCCCTAAGGTAGGCCCTAGGTAGCCCCAAGGGCAGTGTGCAGTGTATGTTTAAGGTAGGACATATAGGCCCTCATTCTGACCCTGGCGGTTCTCTACCGCCAGGGCCAACGGGGGCGGGAGCACCGCCGACAGGCCGGCGGTGCTCCCTTGGTCATTCTGACCGCGGCGCTTTGGCCGCGGTCAGAATGGGAAAACCGGCGGTTTTCCACTGACCCTTAGAATCCTCCAAGGATTCTGACCCCCCCTACCGCCATCCTGTTCATGGCGGGAAAGCCGCCATGAACAGGATGGCGGTAGGGGGGGTCGCGGGGCGCCTGGGGGCCCCTGCCGTGCCCATGCCCATGGCATGGGCACGGCAGGGGCCCCCTAACAGGGCCCAACTAGGCTTTTCAGTGTCTGCGATGCAGACACTGAAAAGCGCGACGGGTGCTGCTGCACCCGTCGCACGCCTTCCACTCCGCCGGCTCGATTCCGAGCCGGCTTCCTTGTGGAAGGCGCTTTCCCGCTGGGCCGGCGGGCGATCTGAATCAGATCGCCCGCCGGCCCAGCGGGAAAGTCAGAATACCCCTCGCGGTCAATTGACCGCGGGGCGGTATTCAGGCGGATTCCGACGGGCGGAATGACCACCATAGTAATGTGTTTTATATGGCCTGACAGTGAAATACTGCTAAATACATTTTGCACTGTTGCAAGGCCTGTCCCTTTAATAGGTTAACATGGGGGCTACCTTTAACTATGATTAAAGTGTAGATTCCCTTTGGGAGTGGATAGAGATGTGGAGTTTGAGGTCTCTGAGCTCACAATTTAAAAATACACATTTTAGTAAAGTTGATCTTAAAATTGTGTTTTGAAAATGCCACTTTTAGAAAGTAAACATTGTCTTGCTTAAACCTTTTCTGTGACTCTGCCTGTTTGTGGATTCCCTGTCGGGGTCAGTTTGACAGTTGGGCTGGTTGCACCTCTCACTAGACAGTGACATAAAGGGGGCTGGGGTGTAGCCTACATTTCCTGATGAGCCATCTGTGCTAGGAGGGAGGAGAGGAATGGTCACTCACATGTGAAAGGGCTGTGCCTGCCCTCACACAATACAGTCTCTAACCCCCTGGTGTGTGTCTGGGGCCTGGGCAAGGAAGGATTTCACAAACAAGAGAGACTTTTCCTTGAAGTAAGCCTACTTCAAAGGGCAAAATGGATATAAGAAGGGCACCCAAAACCACAGACTTTAGAACACTTCAGGAAACCAAGAGGAACCTCTGCCTGGAGAAGCGCTGAAGAGCCGAGGAAGAAGAGCGGCCCTGCCTGTGACTGTGCTTGGTGGAGCCCTCCTGCAGTTGCTGCTTCTGCCGTGCTAGAGGACAAAGACTGGACTTTGTGTTGCCTTCCTTCTTGTGAAGAACTCTCCAAGGGCTTGATTTAGAGCTTGCCTCCTGTTGTTTGAAGTCTCAGAGACAGCAACGACTTCTCTCTGCCAGCACCTGGAGCCTCTGTTGAGACTCCTACTCTGCCAAGTTGGGCCCATCTAGTTCCTGGCACCCTGAAAGGAGAAGCTGTCAGCCCAAGAGTGAGAAATCCGCGCACCGACCGCCGTGCGGGGAAAAGATTGATGCGACTCTGTGGCTGAAAAATCAGTGCACCGCCGGGTTCGCGGCTGAAAATCGATGCTCACCTGCAATGCGACCAGAAGATTGACACCCGCGGCTAGAGAAACGATGTGCAGCTTTGCTGACAGAGGCTGGTGAGATCACAACCTGCGCTGCGTGGTTTTCGGATCATCATGCAGCAGGATTTCTGACGCAAACATCGCTGGCCGTGCAAAAACGACGCAAGGCCTGCCTGGACCCTATAGTGAGGTTCGAATCGACACATCGCTCTCCTGCGGTGAGAAGAAACAACGCACGCCGACTCGACTGAAGGAGAAACGACGCACGGTCTCGCTTGTGAGTGAAATTCACGCATCGCAAGCTCTTTCTGATGTACACTCACCCGTGCGGGGTTTATTTGACGCACCCAGGTTCATATTCACGCTAACAGTGTTAGCATTGAGTTCAAAATTACATGAAGACTCTTTTTGGTTTTTAATTGATAACTTGACTTGTGTATTGTGGATTTTTGTCGTTTTAGTCTTGTTTTGTTCAGATAAATATTTTTAAAAAATCTAAACCTGTGTTGTGTCATTTTGTAGTGTTTTCAATGAATCACTGTGTGTGTTGGTACAAATACTTTACACCTAGCACTCTGAAGTTAAGCCTGCTGCTCGTGCCAAGCTACCAAGGGGATGAGCGGGGATTAGCTGAGGGTGATTCCCTTTTACCCTGACTAGAGTGAGGGTCCTTGCTTGGACAAGGGGTAACCTGACTGCCAACCAAAGACCTCATTTCTAACACTAGGCTACAAAAAAGCTGCTACCCCCATTTTGGGGTCTTTCCTGTTGTAGGCACTACGCCTACCCACACAAGCACTATTTTTATCGTGAGACTTGGTGGGAACCAAATGTGTTGCTCCCTACAGATACCATAACTTTGCATCACAGAAATATGGTGGAAATGTGTTCTTTTAGTCAAAGTCAGATGTTTGCAAGGACTTCTGGGTAAGAAACCCTCATGAAAGCCACACAAGTCACCCCAGTGTGGATTCCCTCAGGTGTCTAGTTTTTTTAAAAATGAGCAGGTTTGCTTTGTTTCCCGAGGTGCCGGCTGAGACAGGATACAAAATCCAAAGCAAGACATATTGAGAGAAAAAAAGAGTCTGGTGTCTGTGAAAAATGTGATGTGCCCATGTTGCGCTTTGGGGCCTTTCCTGTTGCTAGCACTAGCCCCACCCTCTGTCAGGATACTTCAATTCGATTTCCTCAGAAGCAGAAGATAACTCCTCAGTCCCGACCCGAGCTACTCACAACAAATTTTAATCCTTCGTGCTGAGTACCCCGGAGGGGGAAAGGGGAATGGGATTGTAGAGAGACTGCCACAGAGATGATGAACGTCAGTACTCAGTCTGCCTCTTCACGTCTAAGATTGGATGCAGCACCTGCAAGAGTCACAGTCGCAATTATTAGGGACATACAACATCAGTTTTACACTTTCTACTCTTAACACTTAATTCTCTTTAATTCTTTTATTTCTTCATTCACCCTGAGTTCTCTGTAGCCTTGCTTCTCTCTATGAATTATAAGCTCTTCTTAAAAATGCTTATTACTGATTCTGGAAGAACTTCTCAACCTTTGTTAGAGATTGGTTTTATGTTGCTATATATATATATATATATATATATATATATAGTTGGTGATAATGCGTTCTCCAAATCAGCTGATGTTAGTTGGTTTCTACTTTACATTAGAGAGTTCAATTACATTTATTGCATTGGTAATTCTTGCTTGTGAAAGTTTGTTTCTCCTGTCTTATTTTGACTTCTGTCAATACTTGTATTTGTAAATGCTTGTTTATTAAAGTTTGTTTCTTCTTTCTTACTTCGACATTTGTTGATAACCTGTATTTGTAAATGCTTGTTTATTAAAGTTAGTTTCTCCTTTCTTACTTCGACATACTTTGGTTTATTATTGTTGTATTTGCAAATTCTTACTTGTTGACATTCATTTCTCCGTTAAACTCCGCCTTCGTTTATAACCTTGGTATTTGTAAATACTTGCTTGTTAAAGTTCGTTTTTCTTTTGACTTTGGTATCTTAAACAGGAACCTTGTAAACATAAGGTTTATTCATACATTAAACTCTGTAGCCTTGCCAAACCTCCACTGGAACGGTCTACTATCAAACTCCTCAAATAAACCTTGACAATATTTATCAAATTTTCTGTAAAATAGTCTTCAAGTGTAATTTTACCTCACAGGAGTTTCTGTTCTGAAGCGCGCTCTCTCTCCACACAGCTGATTCCTGTCAGACCTCAGTTGAAGTGCGAAGCTTCCAGCTGGTGAGCTCGTAACCTAGCAACCAACCAATTGCAAGACTAGAACTGTAACTAACCTTCAGGACTCACTACAGCCATCTTGAATCTTCTCTTCTTGATTCTTCCTTTGAAATAAGCGCAAGATTACTCTGCAAACCTTCTTCCAGTTTGAGCTTTGCTGTCTCCACTGAGGATATCTCTTTGCTTTTCTCAAGCATTTCTTTGATTTGATTTGGCAAGTTTGTGTGGTCATGACAGTACTCCCCCTCAAGGAACAGTTCTCCAATTTAGGTTTGCTTGGGTAGGTTCTATGAAAGTTTCTCACTAATCTTGAAGCATGTAAATACTCGTGTGGCTCCCGGGATCGTTCCTCTGGACCATAACCTTTCCAATCAATTAGATAATAAAGCTTGCCATTATGGATTTTGGAATCTAAGATTTGATTGACCTCATACTCTTCGCGGAGCTAATCTGGATAGGACTTGGAGGAGAGTTTTGACGTAAATTTGGAGGACTGTTCTTTAACAAGGAGACATGGAAAACAGGATGTATCTTTAGATGAGCTGGCAACTGCAATTTAACTGCCACTGGATTGATCATCTTGTCAACTTTAAATGGGCCTATAAATCGTGGCTGAAATTTGCGATTTCCTTTGAGACATAAATGACGAGTGGATAACCAAACTTTGTCTTCTTTCGAATAAATGGGTCTCTCTCTTCTTTTTCTATCAGCCTGAGTCTTATATGAATCTTTTGCTTGAATTATGTTTTTTCTAGCCCTAACTAACGTGGTCTGCAAATCCCTCACCATCTCTTCTACTGCAGGCACTGAATCATCTTCTCTACCCAACATTACATTAGGATGTCTACCATGGTTCAGATAAAAGGGGGTGAACCCAGTGGTGGAATGAACAGCATTATTGTAAGCAAATTCAGCTGCCCACATCAACTCGTGCCATTCTTTCTCTTGATCAAATAAATTGAGTCTTAAATACTGTTCTAACTCTTGATTCACTCTCTCTGTTTACCCATCGGTTTCAGGATGGTAACTGGTAGAGTAACGAGAATCAATTCCTAATCTTTTACTAAAGGCCTTCCAAAAGCGAGAAACAAATTGGGACCCCCTGTCTGAAACTAGAATTTTTGGGATACCATGGGCGCGTACTATGTGTTGTGTAAACATCTGTGCAACCTGTGGGGCTCGAGGGATTTCTTTCAAAGGGATGAAATGCGCCATTTTAGTGAAAGTATCTACAAAAACTAGGATAGTGTTAAAACCTTGGCTACTAGGGAGGTCCACTATAAGATCCATAGTAACAGTATGCCAGGCATGGGGTGCAGTGGGCAAAGGTCTTAACAGACCTTGTGAAGCTGTTCTATTTGATTTCCCTCTTCGACATTTGTCACAAGTTGACACATATTGTCTTATCTGAGTTTTCATTTTTGGCCACCAAAATTCTCATTGTATCAGGTTTTGAGTTTTTTGAATTCCTTTGTGTCCAGCCAATTGATCATCATGATAAGCCTGAAGAATTTTTTCTTGCAGCTCCACAGTCGGAACATACAGTGCACCTTTAAAGTATGGCAAACCATTTTTGATTTCTCTTCCTTGACCTTCTTTGGACCACTTCAACATTCCTTCGAATGTTAAGTTTTCTTGAATTTCTTTGGTTGAATCTTCATACAATATGGCAGATATGAACTTCTCTTGTGGAATAATCAATTATTTTTCTGGAGGCTCTTTAACTGCACCGGTATCAATTCGAGATAGAGCATCTGCCTTCCCATTTACTTTTCCTGGCCTGAAAGTGATAACAAAATCAAAGTCTGCAAAATATAGGGACCAACGCAGATGCCTAGCTGTTAGAGTTCAAGCTGATTTTCAAAACTGTAAATTTCGGTGGTCCGTGTAAACGGTCACTTTATGTTTAGCGCCCAAAATGTAATGCCTCCACTCACAAAAAGTTTCTTTGACTGCCAATAGCTCCTTATCCGCAATTGAATAATTTATCTCTGGTGGTGTTAATTTGCGAGAGAAATAGGCCACTGGATGTAATTGACCTGTATCTTTATGACGCTGGGAAAGGATACCTCCTAAGGCAACATCTGAAGCATCTGCCTCCACATAGTATGGCTCATCCGGATTGGGGTGGAGCAAGATTGGAGCTGAGACGAAGGAATTCTTCAAAAAATTAAAAGCATTTTCAGCTTCTTTTGTCCACTCAAACTTCACTCCTTTCTTCAACAATCGAGTAATGGGTGTAACTGTTTGAGAAAAATTGGATATCAATCTTCGATAAAAATTAGCGAACCCCAAGAAACTCTGGATCTCTTTGACATTGCAAGGAGAAGGCCAATGTTGCACTGTCTTTATCTTGGTAGGATCCATACTAACTCCTTCTGGAGACAAAATGAATCCTAAGAACTCAACTCGTTCCACACGAAATGCACACTTCTCCAATTTTTCATAGAGATGATTTTCTTGCAACCTTGTGAGGATGGATCGAACATGGGAAATGAGCTCCTGTAGATTGTCGGAAAAGATTAAAATGTCATCTATATAAACCACGTCAATGCGGTCGAGGAATTCTCGTAATATATCATTGACGAAATGCTGGAAAGCAGCGGGAGCATTGCATAACCCATAAGGCATCACTTGATATTCAAATAATCTGTATCGAGTCCGAAAAGCGGTTTTCCATTCATCCCCTGAAGCCACTCGTATCAAATGATATGCTCCTCGCAGGTCCAATTTGGTGTAGATTCTAGCATTCTTTACTTGATCTAATAAAACTGACACTAAAGGCAGTGGGTATTGGTTCTTGATGGTAACCTGATCCAGGGCTCGATAATCAATGCAAGTTTGAAGACCCCCATCCTTCTTTGGTATGAAAAATAGTGGGGATGACACTGGGGATTCAGAAGGACGAATAAAACCATTAGCAAGATATTGATCCAAATACTCCTTTAAATGTTGGTTCTCTGCTTCGGTCAATGCGTATATTCTGCTACATGGCAATATCGCACTTGGCTCCAGTTCAATTTTGCAGTCGTAGGGTCGATGTGGCGGCAATTTCTCAGCCTCCTTTTCATCAAAAACGGCGACTAAATCCTCATATTCTATTGGGATTTCTGTTGTTTTTAGTGCACAGATCACTGAAGAGTGTGATGATAAACAGGCCGCTTGGGACTTGGTGGACACTTCTACTCCATCATGAAAGCAATTCGCTTTGTAGTAAGAGGAATTCATCTTGATCGTTCTCTTGCTCCAATCAATTTGTGGATTATGTTCTGTAAGCCAGGGCAGACCCAAAATGAGTTGCAATTGTGGAGCATCTATCAAATTAAAGATTATCTGCTCCTGATGCCCACCAAAACCTTGCATCTGAATTGGTTCAGTCTCATGGGAAATGGGTCCTGAAGAAAGATTGGTTCCATCCACAGCTCTTACTACTTCCAAAGTAGATTTCTTGATAAATCGAATACCCACTTTACGAGCGTATTTGATATCACAGAAGTTGCCCGTAGCTCCAGAGTCTATCATAACTGAGATCCCTTGAATTTCCTTCTCAAGGGTCTTAACTGGTACTGTCTGTACTAAATGTGGCGCTGTGGTTTGTAAGGTATTTACCACTCGTTGACATAAAGGAGTTGTCTTGGGTTCTGCTTTCATCAGGGCAACTCCCTCTACTGATGAAGCTGGCCTTTTCCCGACTGAAGAGCTTTGGGTTTCTTGGGACAGTTTTTAACAAAATGCCCAGATGCATCACAATATAAACATAGTTGATTCACTCTTCTTTTCTCTTTTTCTTCCTTAGATAAAGGACCTCGGATGGAACCAATTTGCATTGGTTCTTCTATCGTTATCCCTTCTCCGGCTCTCGTATGATAATTTCTTACACAATCAATTCTCAGGGGAAATGGTCGATATTCTCTTCTCTTTTCTGCTCTTCGTTCGTTTAACCGGTGGTCAATCTGTAACGCAAGATCAATTAACTCCGAAATTTTGGTGGGTCTATTTGGAACTTGTGCTAAGGCATCTTTCAATTCATCTCTCACTCCACGATAAAATATGGCAGCTCTTTTTGACTCCGGCCAGGCAGTCTCTACAATGAGTTTATTGAAATGAGCCAGATAGGCTACTAGATCTTTATTACCTTGCCAGATTTCCAATAGTTCATTGTCAGTGGCTTGAGCTGCAGTTCGCCGATCAAATATTCTTAAGAGCTCTTCCTTGAAATTTTGGAAATTATATAAAACAGGATAATTTCTGGAAATTATTGGCATGGACCATGCGGCCGCGTCACCTGTCAGATAAGACAATATAAATGCCACTTTGGACTGGTCTTCGGAAAAAATGACTGGTCTACATAAAAAATGCAATGAGCATTGGGTCAGAAAAATCTGCGCCTTATTTGGATCCCCACTGAAGCGCTCGGGTTGAGCCAAAGGAATAATAGGGGAAACCGCATGAATTACTTGAGTGGATATACCTGCAGACTGTGAAGGGCTAGGGATTTGTGAAAACACAGATTCATTTGATTTAGCGGTGTTCCCTAACTCATTTATTCACTGTTTTATTTGGACTGTTTCTTCTATGGTGTTATTTAATTGTTTCTGTAACCCTTCTAAAACGGTGGCTAATGCTTTTATATCAATTCCTTCTGCCATTCTCCTCAGGAGGAAATCAGTTTTTCTCTAAAGTTAGGGTGAAGGCACTTCAATCTGTCAGGATACTTCAATTCGATTTCCTCAGAAGCAGAAGATAACTCCTCAGTCCCGACCCGAGCTACTCACAACAAATTTTAATCCTTCGTGCTGAGTACCCCAGAGGGGGAAAGGGGAATGGGATTGTAGAGAGACTGCCACAGAGATGATGAACGTCAGTACTCAGTCTGCCTCTTCACGTCTAAGATTGGATGCAGCACCTGCACGAGTCTCAGTCGCAATTACTAGGGACATACAACATCAGTTTTGCACTTTCTACTCTTAACACTTAATTCTATTTAATTCTATTATTTCTTCACTCACCCTGGGTTCTCTGTAGCCTTGCTTCTCTCTATGAATGATAAGCTCTTCTTAAAAATGCTTATTACTGATTCTGGATGAACTTCTCAACCTTTGTTAGAGATTGGTTTTATGTTGCTATATATATATATATATACATATATATATATATATATAGTTGGCGATAATGCATTCTCCAAATCAGCTGATGTTAGTTGGTTTCTACTTTACATTAGAGAGTTCAATTACATTTATTGCATTGGTAATTCTTGCTTGTGAAAGTTTGTTTCTCCTGTCTTATTTTGACTTCTGTCAATACTTGTATTTGTAAATGCTTGTTTATTAAAGTTTGTTTCTTCTTTCTTACTTCGACATTTGTTGATAACTTGTATTTGTAAATGCTTGTTTATTAAAGTTAGTTTCTCCTTTCTTACTTCGACATCTGTCGATAACTTGTATTTGTAAATGCTTGTTTATTAAAGTTTGTTTCTCTTTTAAACTCTACTTCGGTTTATTATTGTTGCATTTGCAAATGCTTACTTGTTAACATTCATTTCTCCGTTAAGCTCGGCCTTTGTTTATAACCTTGGTATTTGTAAATACTTGCTTGTTAAAGTTCGTTTTTCTTTTGACTTTGGTATCTTAAACAGGAACCTTGTAAACATAAGGTTTATTCATACATTAAACTCTGTAGCCTTGCCAAACCTCCTCTGGAACGGTCTACTATCAAACTCCTCGAATAAACCTTGACAATATTTATCACGTTTTCTGTAAAATAGTCTTCAAGTGTAATTTTACCTCACAGGAGTTTCTGCTCTGAAGCGCGCTCTCTCTCCACACAGCTGATTCCTGTCAGACCTCAGTTGAAGTGCAAAGCTTCCAGCTGGTGAGCTCGTAACCTAGCAACCAACCGATTGCAAGACTAGAACTGTAACTAACCTTCAGGACTCACGACGGCCATATTGAATCTTCTCTTCTTGATTCTTCCTTTAAAATAAGCGCAAGATTACTCTGCAAATCTTCTTCCAGTTTGGGCTTTGCTGTCTCCACTAAGGATATCTCATTGCTTTTCTCAAGCATTTCTTTGATTTGATTTGGCAAGTTTGTGTGGTCATGACACCCACACAAGTGAAGTATTTTTTATCAGGAGACTTGGAGGAATGATAAGTGGTAGGAAATCTGGGGCTCCCTGCAGATTCCAGATTTTTTCACAGAAATGCAAGGAAAAAGTATGTTTTCGTCAAACCTTGAGGTTTACAAAGGCTTTTGGGTAGGAACACCTGGTGGGAGCCACACAAGTCACCCCACTCTAGATTCTCCTTGATGTCTAGTTTCACAAAATATACAGGTTTGCTAGGTTTCTATAGGTGGTGGCTGAGCTAGGGCCCAAAATCCACAGCTACCCACATTGACAAAAGTGTCAGTTTTCAGTGACAAAAATGTGATGCGTTCATGTTGTGTTCTTTTTTTAAATATCTCTATTTGATTTGTTGGAAACAACAAAATAATCAAACATTGTAGAGATCCAAAACAGTGTCTTTAGAGGATACATACTTGAAAGTAGCAAGAATGCAACATCCAAAACATCAAAGGCAATGAAACATCAGAGAGGTCGAGAAAATTCTCCTGAAACAACAATTCCATCAATGACCACAACACAGAATGTACAGTAGTAAGGCAAACCAGCAGCACAGGGTATTCCAATGTAGGTGTCATTTTATCCAGACACTCGTGGACGCCTCATTTGCAAGTCCCGGTCCCAAATTACCAGCCTCATCAGCCTCAGGCCTCAAGTCTTAATACCGCAACCAGGATCGCCATACTTTGCTAACTTTATTGAGGAACCCCCTGCTCCTATTTGTGACTTGTTTAGCAGCCATATACATGCCCATACCTGCCTTCCATTGATGCAGAGTGAGGACCTCCTGTACGCTCCAGCCCTTGGCCAAATCTCTCTTCACCACAATCAAACCCAGATTACAGAACAGGAGTTGGGCCCTTAGGACATCCACCTCCATCGGTATCCCCAGGAGGACATATTTCAGGTCAGGTGGGACATAGACCTCTAAGATAGCCTTGAGCCCTTAAACAACCTGGGTCCAATAAATCTGTATAATGGGACAACTCCAAAGTGTGTGCAGGAAGTCGCCTCTGATCCCCATACATCTCAAACAATCCAGGGAAGCCGACCTCCCCATCCTATTCAGCTTTGCTGGGTCATATTAAACAGTGGCAGACAGTAATTTTAGGAGGGAAGGGGGCGGGACACACATGCACACTCACTCATTCATTCATTAATTCGCACATGCGCACACACACACACACATCCATTCACTGCACTCCTTATCAAATATTGCAAACATTCACGCATGCACGCCCCAAACATTCATTTAAAAAAACACACACACTTATGTTCAGCTCTGCCTCGAGGGGCCCAGGAGGGTTTAGGATGCTGCCTTCCCTGCTGCCTTCCCTGATTGGCTGACCTGAGGTCAGCCAATCAGGGAAGGCAGCAGTCCCAACTTTGTCACATAGTGGGATGGGGTCAGTGATACTTCTGACCCCACCCCACTCTGTGACGAGGCGTCACTGATTGACACTTGCCCTGGGTGCTTCAGGGCTTAAACCTAAAGCGCCGAGGTCAGAGTCAATGGGTGACGCTTCCCTCATCACCGAGGGGGAGAGCCTCAAGGCACCTTTGCTCAGCTGAGGAGGTGAAGCCCATAGGAGCTGTCACCTCTTCAGCCCAGCAAAGTTCAACTCAGGCAGCCGGGACCTTGCGCAAATCACGCATGTCTAGCTCCTGGCTACCTGACCTGAAGATGAAGAGTGTCTGTCAGGCTGACTTTTGCTCAGCTTGACAATCTTCTTGGGGGGCAAAAGGTGGGGGGCGTGGCCCCTCCGCCCCAATGGACAGGCCATGGCTGATATTAAGCCAGATGGAGGACCATATTAGCTGGAGCCTTGACCTTATTGCAACTTTTTGGTGATGCATTAAGGCCACCACTCAGTCAGTATCCTCAATCTTCCCTACATCAGTCACCCATCTCTCTCACAGTGTGCCTAGTCTATCAAGGATATTTTTATTGAGAGTATTATAAGTTATGAGATGGCCATGCCCCCGGCTCCTCCATTAGGAGCCTACCCTCAAGCGGGGCATACTCAGGTATGTCAACTATATCTAATATCTCAGCTAGCCAGGCATTTCAAGTATTAATTTTGATGGAGGTGGTATTCCTTCTTCAAGACAGGGAAGGTCATCAAGCCCCCATCTTCCAGCCTATCACCTATTTTGGAGATGCCGATCAAGTATCAGGACTCAAACTCTTGTAGTTTCCCAAATTCTCTCATCATGCCTCCTTCCCACAGTGGTGTTTCCCTGGTAACCTTAAGATGCCCAGCCCACAGTATTGGAGGCTCGTTACCAAACCCCTAAGTCATCTGAGTCAACTGCCCGAACCATCCCCACTATATATATTTAATATAGAGGGGAGCGCAGCTGTATCTGGCCCCTCCTTATCACATACGTTGGTTGGTGATGCAAATATCAGGTCATCAATGGGTATCAGGTGTGCTGCCCAATATGCCCGTACATCCAGAATGGATATTCCTACATTATTATTAGAGTTCCACTGGAGCGTCAACACACCTCCACGGGGTGTCTCGCACTCCACAGTAATATCCTCACCTCTCTATCAATCTTGATAAACATCTCCTCCAGGATAGTATATGTCGTATTTACGAGGCTATATAGCAGCTTGGGGAGCGTAATCATCCTAAAGATGACGGCCCTACACAGGATTGTCAGAGGCAGCCCACACCAACATTCAGCATCTTCCCAAAAGGTACAGTATACCTTCCCAAGGTTGTCAGCTAGATACAGGTCCCTATCAGGTGTGACATGAATACTCAGGTATTCATAACTCACAGTTTCAACTCACAGTCTACCCGGCAAAGGTTCAGCGTCAGGGGTGCCATGAGGGTGGAATAGCACAAATTTCCCCCAAATAATTTTGTAGCCCAAGTAGCCACCAAACAATTCTGAGGTCTGGAAGATTACCTGGATCATGGCATAAGGCTCCTTAACATAGAGAAGGATATCGTAAGTGGAAAGTGAAAGTTTCTCTTCTAACATACTGGATTCCGAGACCCTGAATCCCTATACATCAGGGTGAGCATAGATCATACACGCCAGTGGTTCCAACGTAAGGGCAAAAAAGAGAGGGGATAAGGGGCATCCTTGCTGCGTCCCGTGTCCAATCGGGAATGTCTACGAAAGGACCCCATTAACTCTCACTGCAGTGGTAGGGGGTTGATATTGTGCCTTTACCTAGGACCAAAACCAAATTTCACCAGTGTTTGCTGCAAATAGGGCCAATGAATAGCATCACATGCTTTCTCTGCATCCAGCGACAGAAAGACATGGAGTGTTTCCCTGCCTTGAGATTCTGCCAGCCTATTTTGCAATCATTGCAAGTTAAGTTAGGTGAATCTGCCTGGCATGAAGCATGATTGGTCTTCATGTATCAGTGAGGCTTTAAATTTTAACAGCCTAATCGCCAGGATAGTGGCCAACACCTTAGCCTCTACATTTAAAAGCGAGATCGGGCACCATGAGTCACAGCTGGTCTTAGGGTTGCCCTCTTTGTATATTGCAGGAAGGGTTGCACAGTTTAAGTCTGGTGTCTGTGCCCCCTGGTTCCTTGCTTCACACAACAGGTTCAGGAGATGGGGACCTGCCATGCTAGTGGACCTTTTAAAAAAATTCAGCCGGGAGACCATTGGGCCAAGGGGCCATCCCAGGTTTAGGCCTCACAGTGGCTGTCTGTACCTCGGAGAGGTCTATTTCCCCCACAAGATCCATATGGTCCTCTGCGCAGAGGACCGGGGTTGTCACTGTCATGAGAAAATCCTAGATTTGAACAGCTCCCTGGAGCAAACGGACCCTGTAGAACACAACATAATAGCGGGTGAATTACCCCACTATTTGGGTGTCAGACGTATAGGGCCCGTGGAAGAGATGAAGGTCCCCGCACAGCACGCTTCTGCCTCTTTCTTGCTGAGCCATGCCAGCAGTTTGCCCCCCTTATCACAGGTATCATAGAGACAGTGATGGCTGGCCATCTGATCCGCTTCACCTCATCTGAGGTCCATTTCTAGTATTCTGTTCACAGCACCTTAAGTTGCCAAAGAGTCTGAGAAGTAGGATGACCCTGATGTGTATCTTCGAGGGTGCTCCACTGGCGCTGAAGCTCTTAAATCTGTTCTACTTTGCGCCTTTTGTTTTATTCTGTACGTGGTTCCGAAGAAGTTTTATATGCTTCCCAGAGTGTCAGGGCAAATTCCACAGAGTCCTTATTCTCAGAGAAGTACAGTTTTGAGTCAATTTGTATCTCTCTGGCCATGTCTGCAGTCAACATTTAACTTCCATCCCGCAGACCCCCCTCTCTTCACATTCCCCACCGAGACCCAGAGCGGGTAAGCGTCTGATAGTCCCCCTGCAAATATTCTGCCCTGGATACCACCCCTACTTCACCCGTTGGAGCAAAACTATAGTTGAGCCTTTTAGAAAGCCCAAGCCCCTCAGAAAGGTATGAATAACACTAACTAGGGTGGTGTCTGTCCTTTGCCAAAGCCCTTGAACCCTGACATATGTGCCACTGGGGTCAATGACCTGAAACGGAGAGGTCTTCCTTATCAATATAGCTACCCCTGGATCCAGAAGTAAATCCTGCATGTGCCAAAGGGCTAATCCCCGCATTACTTTGCTGCCCATGCCATTGACATTCCAGGACAATATAGAAAAGTGTGCATCACACAAAGGCCTATCCTGCATTGTGGATGTTGTTGTGTCTGCAACCTGATGGCTGTCCCACTCTAGGACTGCATGCTACAATACAGTTGCTGTTGCTCCCAACAAACAATGCAACAAAAAATACCCAACACATAACCCCCCCAACTTCCCTCTCCACCTCCCACCAGTCCCACCATTGCAAGTATCTACCCCTTCCGAACCAAACATAACTACTTGCATCTGTCTCTCACCAACCCACCAACCATCACACACTACAAAATTAACGCATATTCCACCTTTACATTCATAGAAATCCCAACACGTACCACACGCACAACATGCACCAAACACACCAAATTGGGGGGGGGGGCGTTCAGCAAGCTGCAACCACAGACCAGACATTGTGTTTCCATATGCCCACAACATATCACCCCGGGGGGCCCTAATGGTCCACCACAAAATCAAGAGACCACAGGATTTCTGGTTTCTCAGTGCTTCAGTTCATGGCAAGATGCTGCCCCATCAGAGCCATGGTGCAGACTATCCTCCGTTGTCTGCCGAGCTGACAGATCATCCTCACCCGGCAAGGAAGGTTGGTTCCCCAGAAGAACCCCTCTCCTTCTGAGTCCATCAACTTCTCCCCTCCAACCAGGCCGGCAGCATCTCCTTGTGTGGGTCCACCCCCACCACTACCAGATCTATCTCATATCGAGGACCAATGTTTTGGCCTGGCCCCCGACATCCATGACTAGCTTTCTGACATGGCTATCCCTGTGAAGGCCGAGGCTGGGGCCTCTCCTCAAGTCAGTGCCAGGCGTCCTTAGGTGTTAGGAAGAAATTAACAATGTACTGAAACAAGACGTTCAGTTTGCCAGGGAAAAGCTAAATGCATGGAATGCAGCTAGGCCTCTACTGCGTCAAATGTCTTCCTTTACGCCTGCACCTCCCTGGAGTAGTCCGGGAACAATATAATGGTGAATGCATCATATATGCCCAGCCCTTTCTGCCTTGTCTCCCTAAGGATCACATCCTGATCATAAAAGTTCAAGAAAAGTGCAATTATAAGACGATGGGGGGGTCACTGGGCGGCGGCCGACTAAATACCACTCTGTGCGTCTGCTTGCTTACAAAGCATGTGGAGAAGTTATCAGCCGTAAAGTTGGCACGCAGCCACTGCCCCAGAAAGTCAACCATATTGGTCCCCTCGACCACCAGCCTCAAATTGTTACATCGTGCACAGTTCTCAGCGTCACCCACCTTCCAGATCTTAGTGATCGCCTTCACCTCCACCAGGTCATTCCCAAAGGAATGCATCGTATCTTCAAATTCAGAAACCCTATCCTCCACGTCTATCACATGGCTCACAACATTGCGATGGTCCTGCTTCAAAAGTGACACCTCAGACCAGACATCACCATTCCTGGCTTCCAGTGGCATCCTAGAGGTTTGAATCTCTGCTAAAAGGGCTGCATTATCAGGTTACTTAGGGGAAGCAGAGTCAATCGGGGGAGGTTTGACTGCCTTGATATTTCTGTCAATTTTGCCTTGGTGAGGTGGTCAAGGATCCTTATGTTTTGCCATTGTGAAAAATGAAAGAAGTCACTCACTATAGTATCTGTTGTCGCAGCTGCACACACAGGCAGGGTATGATGTAGAATGGAGGGGAGGTCAACTTACTTGTGAATCCTATCTTCAGAGAGATAGGGGGTTATTCTAACTTTGGAGGAGGTGTTAATCCGTCCCAAAAGTGACGGAAAAGTGACGGATTTACCACCAGCCGTATTACGAGTCCATTATATCCTATGGAACTCGTAATACGGCTGGTGGTATATCCGGCACTTTACCGTCACTTTTGGGACGGATTAAAACTCCTCCAAAGTTAGAATAACCCCCATAGTGTCCTGTATGCCAAATGCCTTAGTCACTGGTGTCCCAAGGCATCCACACTGAGGGTCAATTCTCCCTCTAATTTTTTTCCTCTGTGTGAGCACGTTTAAGGTCTCTGTGATCTTCAGCCAAGGCTGTGTGCAGCAAAAAACTTACCATGCATGTGATAGTTACCTGGGGTTACAGTTTAGGCCAAAACAAAATGTGCTCATATGTTGCTTTATTAACAGTCATTACTCTAACAGGTTTATAAATGTGCATTCTGTGTTACACCTTCTGTGATGCAGCTTTTCCCTGCCATTCTTTTTGCTAGAGTGGTAGAGCTGGGCAAGCTAGAAGATGATCCAGATACGATCCTTTAGAAGATCCCACATGAAAAGATACAGCAAGTGGACTGCAAAAAATACGATAAGTACTCTTTCTAATTAAAAATAGCTTATTTCTCAAACACTTGCATTTCATTTGGCTTGTAGTACAATAGATATTAGCACTGAAAAATGAGGATGATATACTTTGAGGCCATAAGAAATGGGTAGCAGACTGCCATAACCCTTAAAACCTGATACACAACTGTGATGTACATCGAAGATGCTGCATCCGATTGTAACACCAAGAGCCATACTACAGAGTGAAACATCACTCCAAGAACCTGAAGACTTAAATCTCATTAGGTATTTGTGACCATACCATAATAATAGAGTATGTGGTGTACCACAAATGTACTTTCCACATCAGTATCTAGAGAGAGAGAGTATGAATCTGTCTCCCTGGCCTTATATGCATGTGTGGAGGAGTTGAGAAAACGTGCACATACTTTGATTGTGGGTCTTTGTGGGCTACAAACAACATGGGGGAATCATTCCCTGCAGTCCATATTTCAGAGTGAGTCCTAACAGTATGGCACCTATAAGCAGTGCTTTAAGTGAACTGAAACTGGCAAAGAAACTCTAAAAGGGGCATGGAAAAAGAAGTGTAACTAAGAATATACAGGTTGGTAATGGAGTGACAGGAGCCAGGTGCTGTATGAACTACAGTTGTTCCTATGGTGAGTCACAACATAATGAGCAAAAAATACACAGTACAGTATTAAAAAGAAATAAAAGTGCTTGAAGCTTCTAAATGAAAACATTTAGGGGGTCATTACAACATTGGCGGTATACGGCGCTTACCGCCGTGCAGAAGACCGCCAATACACAGCGGCGGTAGACCACCACAGCTATTATGACACACGTCACGGAATCCGCCGAAATTCAGACACCCACACAAGTCCGCCACACCAAAGGTCAGCGATAAACATGCGGAAACAAATCCTCCACCTCCACGCCAACAGAAACACGCCCATGCTATTACGACCCACGAATCCAAGCGGCGGTCTTTCAACCGCGGTATTCCATTGGCAGTACACACCGCCGCACTCAAAATACACACACAGCTCCAAAACACCGCCACATTGGACAATTACAAATACACACACCTGATACACATACAAACACTCCCACGCACCCAACACAATATAAAACAAACACCCACATCACCCACAAACCCCTACAACCAGAAATTCTGAGAGAAGGCCAGAGAGAGAGCACAGCTATTGACAACCCCATCACACAGAGGCACGGACACCATCACCCACACAACATCCACGCACAAAACACCACATACCACTACACTCACCACACTCATCAACACATACACGACCCCACACCTCACACACACCACCCCATGTCACGCCAAAGACACCCCGCTTCTCCGAGGAGGAGCTCAGGGTCATGGTGGAGGAAATCGTATGGGTAGAGCCACAGCTATTTGGCTCACAGGTACAGCACACATCAATAGCCAGGAAGATGGAGTTATGGTGCAGAATAGTGGACAGGGTCAACGCCGTGGGACAGCACCCAAGAAATAGGGAGGACATCAGGAAGAAGTGGAACGACCTACGGGGGAAGGTACGTTCCACGGAATCCAGGCACAACATCGCGGTGCAGCGGACTGGCGGCGGACCCCCACCTCCTTCCCCACAGCTAACAACATGGGAGGAGCAAGTCTTGACCATCTTGCATCCTGAGGGCCTTGGAGGAGTCGGTGGAGGATGGGACACTGGTAAGTCAAATCTTAACTATCACATCCCCCACTCTACCTGCATGCTATCACACACCCCCACCCTCACATCCTCCCCTATCACCCCAAATCCTCAGTAATGTACCCATAACACAAACCACCCATCCCAACACCAAGCCCTGCATGACACAACTAAGCATGGGCACCCCTCACTAAAGCATGCTCACTGCACATGCCCAGAACACCCCCATAACCATCATCACACAAGCCCCCACACAGGAATGCTTGCACTGGGGTACACAAACACCCACCCTTTGCACACCATGAAACACACACATGCAATAATCATGTTCTCATACCCCTGCAGGAACCCGAAGGACCGTCACCACACCAGAGGGTCCAGGCAACACCACTCCACCCCCAGAAGAGGCCCACAGTGACAACACCAGCTCTGCCCCACTGGATCTTGATGACTAGCCCGGACCATCGTGGGCCTCAGGACAGTCGGTTCCCCTTGCCCAGCCACAGCCCAACACCGAGCTGCCACCCTCTGGTAATACCAGCACAGCACCCACCCAGCGGGCCCAAACCTCCCTACCCAGGACAGGTCAATCAGCGGTGTGTCCACCACTACAGGGCACCCAGGGTAACCCACCACCCCAACAACAACAGGGACCCGGGGCAGTGGTAGTGGGCACACGGTCCAGGGGACGGAGGCACAGGAACACCGGGGAACTGGGGGGGCTGCTGTGCGACAGAGGCAGGACAGGCCAAGGGAACCAACTCTCCACGAGGCCCTCTCCTCCATCATGGGAGCATACCACCACTCCCAGGAGACGATGGCCACGGTCCTGGACAAGTTGCAGGAGACCCTGCGCCTGCAGGAGGAGAAGTATTTGGGGTTCAGGGAGGAGCTCAGGACCATCTGCTCCGCCCTGGGCACCATCGTAGGGGTGCTGACGGACATTCAAAAGACCTTGAGGGACACCGTGGCACTCCAAGGGGCCCCTGACAATAGCCACGACGATGAACTGCCCACCACACCAGCACCCCACCCCCTGCAGACGGACAACCACCCTGCAAGCGGTCCCTGAGAGCCAGGAACAGGACAGAGCAAGATGGCAAGACCTCGGCCAGGAAATGAGACCACCCTGATTGTCCTCCCACTGTCCCACTTTGTTACCCTGTCCATATTCGAACTGCCCCAGCTCCACTTCCTATGCCCAGATGAGCAGTGCACCTGTTAGACTAATAGACTGGACTCTGCCATGGACATTCCTCCACCATCACCCCTCACCATTTTACCACCCCCTCCAATAATTAGCACTTCAATAAACACCCTTGAAACATCAAAAAATCTGGAGTCAGTCTATGATTTGGTACTTTGTATTATCAATCACAGTGTCATAATGGGTTACCCATTGTAAGGCAAACATACCTATGTCACACATCACAAGCCCTTGAAGGATGCAAGCAGTTGACACGTAGGTTACCACACTTGTGAAACTGAAATGGAAGAGTACAACTCAATTAACAAATAGTGAGTGAAATGTAGGTACAGGATAGAGGTAGACGTGTGAAAGTTAATGTAATGTTAAACCAGAAAATGTTCTCACCTGTGTGTCACTGGAAATATTGCTGTATGACTGAATCCCTGTTGTCGTTTTCTTCTTCCTCAGCTTCATGCTCATCACTGTCCACAGGCTCCACAGGCTCCACAGCTGCTACAACACTGTCATCTGGATCATCCTCCTGCAGAAAAGGCACCTGGCGTCGCAATGCCAAATTATGGAGCATGGAGCAGGCGACAATGATGTCGCACACCTTCTTCGGTGAGTAGAATAGGGATCCACCTGTCATATGGAGGCACCTGAACCTGGCCTTAAGGAGGCCGAAGGTGAGTTCGATAACCTTCCTAGTCCGCCCATGGGCATCATTGCACCGTTCCTCTGCCCTGGTCCTGGGATTCCTCACTGGGGTCAATAGCCAGGAAAGGTTGGGGTAACCAGAGTCCCCCAATAGCCATACACAGTGCCTCTGGAGTTGACCCATCATATCAGGGATGCTGCTATTGCGCAGGATGTAGGAGTCATGCACTGAGCCAGGGAACATAGCATTTACCTGCGAGATGTACTGGTCTGCCAAACAGACCATCTGGACATTCATAGAATGATAACTCTTCCTGTTCCTGTACACCTGTTCACTCCTGCGGGGGGAACCAGAGCTACATGGGTCCCATCAATGGCACCTATGACGTTGGGGATATGTCCAAGGGCATAGAAGTCACCTTTCACTGTAGGTAAATCCTCCACCTGAGGGAATATGATGTATCTCCTTACGTGTTTCAGCAGGGAAGACAACACTCTGGACAAGACGTTGGAAAACATAGGCTGGGACATCCCTGATGCCATGTCCACTGTTGTCTGAAAGGACCCACTTGCAAGGAAATGGAGCACTGACAGCACCTGCACGTCAGGGTGGATTCCAGTCGGATGGCCGATCGGTGACATCAGGTCTGGCTCCAACTGTGTACATAGTTCCTGGATAGTGGCACGGTCAAACCTGTAGGTGACGATGACATGTCTTTCTTCCATTGTCAACAGGTCCACCAGCGGTCGGTACACCGGAGGATTCCGCCATCTTCTCATATGTCCCAGCTGACGGTGCCTACGAAGGACAACAGCGAAGAACCAGTCATTAATCCTCCAGGTATGTACCCACTGTTACACACAAGACTACACCAGACACAAAACCCTTCCTGTATGTGTGTTGAGTGTAGGCCTAGCTATGTGTGACGCAGTAGTAAATTAAGCCATGTGGGCCCCTGAAATGGCGGCTGCCTGACCTCTACAGTGGGACAATGGGATTGTGGGGTAACTGCGCTGGCGTTGCACACCGTCACGGTAGGCGGTCGTAGACCGCGGCGCAATGCTGCATTGGTTAACATTGGACCCTATGGGTCGCAGGAGCCAATGAAAAGTTGCGCTGGCGGTGATGATGCGCACCGGCGCGGACGTCACCGCCGCGGAAGTCACAGCCATTTTCTATCTGTTCAATCACTAGATACCTGACCTTCGACAGGAGAGGACCTACACTGCTAGTGCTGCTGTGACCTCGGTCTGGAAGCGACGATGGCTGCTGCGTCAGGGGAAAGGGCCCCTGCCTTCACTGCACAGGAGTTGGAGAAACTTGTGGATGGGGTCCTACCCCAGTACACGCTACTCTACGGTCCTCCAGACCAACAGGTTAGTACAGAGGGAGCACGTTGTATGGGCTAGGCCTGGGTGGAGAGGGCTGGGTGGAAGAGGGGAGGGGGCAGAGTACATAGAACAGTTATGCATGGGAATGAATGGGCCACATGGCCAGAGTAGGGAGGGGGCCACTCACATTGACGGTGCAGTTGGTAATGACTGTTCCTCTTCCCTTGTGCATGTCATGTAGGTCAGCGCCCACCAGAAGAGGGACATTTGGCGTGCCATCGCCAAGGAGGTCCGGACCCTGGGGGCCCACCAGAGACGGGGCACCCACTGCCGGAAGAGATGGGAGAACATTCGCGGCTGCAGCAAGAAGACGGCGGAGGCTCAGCTGGGGATGGCCTCCCAACGTGGGAGGGGTGCCCGTCGCACCATGACCCCCCTGATGTTCCTGATCCTGGCGGTGGCCTACCCGGAGTTGGGTGGGCGCTTGAGGACATCACAGCAGACACAAGGGGATGAGTACAACCTCATTCTGCGGACTTTGCGTGCAGTGGAGGGGTCTGGGTGGGGGAGGTGGGCTGTGGGTGTCCCTAGGCCAGGGCGAATTCGGTAGGCAAGGCCCCTCCGTTATGTAGGCCATGTGGCACTCAACCCCACCTCAGCAGAGTGCCAAGTTGAGGTATAGTTGCCCCTGTGGCATCCATGTGTGCAGATTTCCACCATTGCCATGATGGCCATATCCCAGAAATTGCATGTGCAGAGGTCAGGAGCACGGCGTAATGCATGGGGCTGCTGCGTCTGTCTTGTCCGCCAACGGTAGCGGTATGCCATGCACTAAAACTCTCTTTGTTCTGTCTCCCCCCCTTTTCTTGCTCTCCCTGTCCTTTTGTACATCAGCATCATCAGGCGGAGGTACAGTGGCACCGGAGCACGAGGGAGCTGCATCCCACATGGCCATGGAGGGCCACACCACAGACTCTGAATGCACCAGTGGGACGGAGGGCGAGGGGAGCTTCACGTCGGCCACCGGATCACCAACCAGCGACATGGACTCGTCCGCCGATGGGAGCTCCCCTGTGGTGGCGGCACCATCTGTGCGCCCCACTTTTACAGGTACAGCCGCCACCTCCCCTACCAGCACTGCCTTCCCAGCAGCCCCTCAGCGTTCGCCCCGTGCCCGGTCACCCAGGAGGGTGGGCATCACCTTCGCCCCAGGCACCTCAGGCCCTGTCCCTGTCACCCCTGCTGCCCTCAGTGAGGAGGCCATTGACCTCCTCAGGTCACTCACTGTTGGGCAGTCTACCATTGTGAATGCCATCCAGGGTGTAGAACGAGAGTTGCAACACGGTAATGCATTCCTGGAGGGCATTCATTCTGGTCAGGCTGCCCTTCAGCGAACCCTGCAATCTCTGGCCTCAGCACTGATGGCAGCCATTGTCCCTGTGTCCAGCCTCCCCCCTCCAACTTCCTCCACCCAGACCCAATCTCCTGTACCCCAGCCCATCCCAAGCACACCTACAGACCATCATGCACACAAGTCAACACACACAAGTAGCTCAAGCAAACATAGGCACCACACACACCACAGGCACTCACGCAAGCCTCACCCACATACAGACACTGCAACATCCACTGTCTCCACTGTGTCCCCTCCTCCTCTTCTCCCTCCCAGTCTCGTCTACACACACACCTGCATGCACCACATCTACAGGCACTAGGACTCGCACCAGGACACCCAGCACCACAAGCCACTCACCTGCACTCACCACCTCCACTGCCATTTACACGTCCCCTGTGTCCTCTCCCAGTGTGTCTGTGACGCCCCCTCCCAAAATACCCAAACGCCGGCAATCACTCACCCAACATCCATCCACCTCACGACAGCCTCCAGTACCTGCACCTGCACCCAAAACACCTAAAGTGACACCTCCTACAACCACCTCCTCTTCCTCCACTCCCAGACCTCTCCAGCTACCCATCCCAGTGTCCGTCAGAAACTGTCCCTATGTCAAATTGACCTTTTTGCACCCACCCCCCCCTCCAATTCATCAGTCCCGTCGTAGCGCCTCAGCCAAAAAGCCTCCAGTACCAGTGGTGCGTGTTCCAGGTTTTTGGAGTGCACCGGCCACCAGGGCAGGCAGTAGGACCCGGAGCCAAGGCACTGGCAGCCCACCCCCTGTAAAGGCTCTGAAATTGGAGAGTGGACGACGGGACCGTGTTAAGACTCCTGGTGGGACAACAAGTGACATGGGATCGAAGGCGATTGGTGAGTCAGCTGTAACTCCAAAAAAGGTAGGGAAGGTCCAGAGGAAGTCTGCCCAGCCTGTTGTGAGTGTCACGGCGGAGAAATGCGCCATCATTTCCGGCGGTCCAGACACAACCGCCAGCACCGTCGTCACTGGTCCAGAGACCACCGCCAGAGTCACAGCCCAGGAGGGCCCAAGTATCAGAGACCACGCCAGAGTCACAGCCCAGGAGGGCCCAAGTATCGTCACTGGTCCAGAAACCACCGCCGGAGTCACAGTCCAGGAGGGCCCAAGTATCGTCACTGGTCCAGAAACCACCGCCGGAGTCACAGCCCAGGAGGGCCCAAGTATCGTCACTGGTCCAGAAACCACCGCCGGAGTCACAGCCCAGGAGGGCCCAAGTATCGTCACTGGTCCAGAAACCACCGCCGGAGTCACAGCCCAGGAGGGCCCAAGTATCGTCACTGGTCCAGAAACCACCGCCGGAGTCACAGCCCAGGAGGGCACAAGTATCGTCACTGGTCCAGAAACCACCGCCGGAGTCACAGCCCAGGAGGGCACAAGTATCGTCACTGGTCCAGAAACCACCGCCGTAGTCACAGCCCAGGAGGGCACAAGTATCATTACTGGTCCAGAAACCACCGCCGGAGTCACAGCCCAGGAGGGGCCAGGATGCCACAGCCCCGCTGGGCAATGATGGAACGTCATGCCACACATCAATGCCCATTGTAGGGATCGTCATGCCACACACCAATGCCCATTGTAGGGGTCGTCATGCCACACACCAATGCCCAGTGTAGAGATCGTCATGCTACACACCAATGTCCAGTGTGGAGATCATCATGCCACACATCAATGTCCAGTGTGGAGATCGTCATGCCACACACCAATGTCCGTATCAGAACCGCCATGTCAAAGCACCGCTGAACAGTCCAGACCCGCCATGGCAAAGCACTGCTGAACAGGGCAAAGACCGCCATGTCAAAGCTCCGCTGAACAGTCCAGACCCGCCATGGCAAAGCACCGCTGAACAGGTCAAAGACCGCCATGTCAAAGCACTGCTGAACAGGGCAAAGACCGCCATGTCAAAGCACCGCTGAACAGTCCAGACCCGCCATGGCAAAGCACCGCTGAACAGGGTAAAGACCGCCATGTCAAAGCACCGCTGAACAGGGCAAAGACCGCCATGTCAAAGCACCGCTGAACAGTCCAGACCCGCCATGGCAAAGCACCGCTGAACAGGGCAAAGACCGCCATGTCAAAGCACCGCTGAACAGGGAAAAGACCGCCATGTCCATGCACCGCTGAACAGGGCAAAGACCGCCATGTCAAAGCACCGCTGAATAGGGCATGCACCGTGTAGGAATGAATGGACCGCCACATCAGGCATCCTTATCCCATGTGCAGCTGGGACAGTCCCAGGACAGGAACTTTCACGGGGAGACTCATCCGGTCTGGGCACCAGTCCCCCTCCAGAACCAGTGGAGACCTGCATCTACTTGAGAGACTGTGGCTTTGCACTCCCCAGGATGGCACAGTGGGCAAACCACCCACTGTAGAGACTTGAGAGACTGTGGCTTTGCACTCCCCAGGATGGCACAGTGGGCAAACCACCCACTGTAGAGACTTGAGAGACTGTGGCTTTGCACTCCCCAGGATACATCAATGGGCATGGAGCCCCGTCGTGGATCTGGCTTCGCATTCATGTGGCTGAGGTGCCCCCCCCTTCCCTTCCCCCTGAGGTGCCTGTAGTGTTTCCATCTGATGCCCCGGCAGTGTTCTCTCCGATTTTGGTCAGGTATCTATTGTGGGCCTCGCCCATGTATTTTTGGACTGTTGGTGCACGGACATTGTTGTGTATATATCTGCACTACTTCTCGGATTGTATGTGTAAATAAGAGTGATTTAGAGATATATATCTGTATATTTTTGTATGACATGTATATTGGCACATTACAATGTTTGCCTGAATTTCGCATTGTCTTTGCATTCTTCCGGGGGGATTGTGGGTTGTTAATGTTATTTTTGTGAATGCATTGGTGTGTATGTTGTATAATGCGAGGGTGGGGGTGTTTGGTGGGTGTCCCCCTGACTTTTGCCTCCCCCCTCCCCATGTCGTAGATGCAGTACTCACCGGTATCTTCTGCGCCTACGTAGCTGTTGGTCGTAAAGGAGCAGAAAGACAAGGGCAGGGAGTATTTGTAGTTCCGGCTCCATGGTGTCCTCGTTCCTCGTGGGATGTGTTCAGGTGAGCGTTTTCCCATTGCAGAAACTGTTTCCGCCGTGTTTTTATCCACGGTGAATCCGCCCCAGAAAAGGTGGCGGATTGGCTGGTTGTAATAGTGTGGGCGGTACATTGGCGCCCGCCTGTCTGTTGGCAGTAACCGCCGCGCTGCTTGTCTGTACAGCCGTGGCGGGCGGTGTGTTAAATTGGCTGTCTTTGTTGGCGGTTTCCGCCAGGGTCGTAATTCCATTTTTTTGTCCGCCGGCCTGTTTGCGGTATTACCGCACCTTTAACACCGTCCGCCAGGGTTGTAATGACCACCTTAGTGATCCTCTAGAAAAATTATACACATACTGTTATGCATGTGCCTTAGCAAACATGCAAGGTAGCTCAGATGGGTAATGCATCCACTGCAGAGATCTGCAGCTTACAGGTCACAGGTTTGAAGACTGTTAGTATTAAGCTCTCTTTTAAAATTCAGCACAGCTTGGGCGCTTCTTTTTCTTAAAGTATTCTCTTCCCATCCTGGAGAAACATGAACATTACATAGGCTAAAGTATAACTGATAAAGGGCAGGATATTTTTAAAACTTTTGATGTAAGAATGTGTGTGGTGTGTATTTCTAAAACACATGCATTTATTGCTGAATTTACTGAACAGTGATCTTAAACTCATACACACTAAAATATATATTTACTGTTAATGAAACAAACGGACAATGTTATTTTAGATAGAAGAGAAGCCTGTATGAAACAAGAAGAGATAGGTTTGAAGTTCACTCATACACAAGTAGTGGTGATGCAGTGAATTGAAATAATGATAATGCTATCTGAGCAATGTTCTGCGCAAATCCACTTCTTTGCCAAAAAGACCATTGATGCTAGGAGTGACACCTAGCTCAGGTTTATGCATATTTTTTAAAAGACCAGGGGCTGTATTACAAAGAGTGTGCCTTGGCACAACGGGCATGTGCCCCCACTTTATGCTCCTGTGGGGAACTTTGGTATTACAGAAGGGGCCAAAGACACCTGTGCGGCCCCTTCTGTAATACTGATAGCGCTGGCGCACATGTAGAACCGTTGCTATGTCAAGAGGGAATTCCCTCATTTGCCTGGGGGCATAGCCTCATGCAAATGAGGAAATCTCTTTGCCTCTGCACCAGCGCCATATTATGGACGCAAGCGCAAAGGCAAATAAATTGTCATAAGATGCCCTGAAGTGCACCACAAAAAGGTGGGCATTGTCATTGAGCCTTCAGAGGGCAACCCTCTTGAGCGCACTTTATCTGTTTGCGCACAGCACGCCTTGTTTGAAGGGGCACCATTGCGCAAACAGGAAAAGTGCACCCTTATCATAATTCGGTCCCGGAATGCAAAGTATAATAGCCAGTTGCATAGTAAGGATGCCATGGGCCCTCCTGCAAGCAAGCAAAATTACCCCTTTGACTGTAGTTGGGATTAGTAAATACAGCAATTTACTAGGCCTCAGCAAAATTGTCGAGTAATTGAGGTAATTTCAGTAATTCTGCATTGTGATTTTACTGATACCTGTACCTGCTGTGATGCTATTGATTATGTTTGACCAATGACTTTGTGTTTCACCACTGCGCATATTAGTTGCTCAATGTTCACCAGTAGCACATTGTATGTTTTGTTCAGCCTAGCCGCCTATTGGCTTTGTCATGGCATTAACCATTACTTTCTGTATTCAGTTTAGCCGCCTATTGGCTTTGACATGATATTAGACATTACATTCTGTATTCTGCCTATTGGCTTTGACATGATATTAGACATTACATTTTGTATTCAGCTTAGCTGCCTATTGGCTTTGACATGAAATTAGACATTACATTTTGTATTCAGCTCAGCTGCCTATTGGCTTTGACATGATATTAGACATTACATTTTGTATTCAGCTCAGCTGCCTATTGGCTTTGACATGATATTATACATTACATTTTGTTCAGCTCAGCTGCCTATTGGCTTTGACATAATATTAGACATTACATTTTGTATTCAGGTTAGCTGCCTATTGCCTTTAACGTGAAGCTAGACATTGCAGTTGAGAATCCAAGCTGTATTCTTCCAAGCTGTGTTTTTCCACAAGATGAACCAAGATGTTTTCTTCACACCAGACTAGACCTGATAAGAGAGAGTACATTTGGTGTTTTCCTTTCTGCTCAGGCTTGGGAAGAGGAGAAGTCTAGGAGATCTGGCCAGTCTTCAAAGGCTTGCGTAGTTTTCCTGAGTCTGAGAGGAGGGGGCACGCTTTTGTAACGGATGACTCGGGCTTCAGAGATTAGATTCGAATCTGCCTGACTTCGGGCTGGAACTTGGTGCCAGTTGCCAGTCTCCAGTGTGGGTAGATAATCTCTTTCTCGCAGTTGACCGGAGTCATCAACTTGCAGACCCCAGAAAGATGAAGCTGTAAATAGTTTCTCACTCAGTGAAGTATTTGATTGTATATGCTTTGCATTATATACCTGCTGTGTACATTGCAACTGAGAAGTACTGTGATATATTTTGTTTTCATTGCTGCGACGTGTGCTTGAAATCTATTAATTTGTCTCTCACGAACTTGTGGGTGGGGAAGAATTAACAACAATAAAGGTCTTCTTTGAACTCAGAAGTGCATTCTTGATATGTTCTGTAAGCTCTGATACGCGATAAGAAGGAAGGCAGAACATTTTGGTACCAGGAGTGGGGTAGGATCGAATGATAGATTTCTATGTGCACAATTTAAAAGTGTAATTGTTTTTTTGTTGTCTGGAGAATTACAGAAGCACGGCAGACCATGTTTGAAAATGCATGTGTAATTAAACTGCCTGATGGTGCTGTGAGAAATATGTTTTCTTTCTGTGGTGAACCTTTTGGAAGCAATGATGATCCTTTTGTTTTTGACAGAAGGGTTTGGATACTTTTATCTGCTTACAGAGAAATGCAGGAGAAATGTAGGCAGTTAGAACATGAAAATAAGAATTTACGTGAGCAAATTAGCCAGAATACATTATTGCAAGATAATGCTGAAAGTTATAAAACTGCTGTTTTAGAAGAATCTGTCTTTTCCCATTCCAGTAATGAGGGGGTTAAGACAGCTTCGAGCTATTCTGAGCCTCTGTGTGAGCCAGGTTTTTTGGCAGTCAAAGTGCATTTCTTAACTGATAACACGGAGAGAGCTCAGAATGTGATTTACGAGTTACCATTGCAAAATGAAGTAAAACGAAAGATTTTAGAGTTTCTTACTGTTTGCACTAAGCAAGAGACACCGAGTTTCATTAGCCTGTTTGATTTTTGGAAACAGAATAGCCCTCATTTGAGTGAAATCCTAACACTTTGGTATATGGTCACTGGGAAAAATTATATGCAGCTGCGCGCTTGTGATTTGGCAAATGAAATAATTCAGACTTTAGGTTTCTGCGCAGTGCAAGAGGGAAACACTGATTTACATCTAAATCAAGAACAGGGGAAGAAAAGAGTGCCCCTAGCTAGGATCATACACTGGATCTGGTACCTGCAAGACAGGGCTAGAGTACCACAGGTAAAAGAGTCACCAGTGAAATTGTGTGCACCATTTGAATTCGTGTCCACTGAGGATAAAAAGCATGTTTGTTTTACTAATGATTTATTGACTGAAATTTTATTTTCTGGCGCAGGAGAAGGAACAGCGTTGTACAATGTGTGTCAGACTTTAAAGCAAGAGCTACGTGAGATGTGTCATTTTTACACTGATTCTTGGTTCATTGCCAATGGTTTAGCTGTTTGGTTTTCCACATGGCTTGTACCTAACTGGCTCAATTCCCTTGCAGATGTTACAGAGAAAAATTCAGAGAGAGAAGTGTACGCCCAGAATTCTGACTTAGTGGGGATGGCTAAGTGGGTGCACCAGAAATGTAAACAGCTGGGAGAAAAAGACACTTACAGGTGGGCAGAGATGAGAGAGATGCACATTCCCCTAGATTTGATAAAAACTGTGCAGCACGCACAAGAGCAATCTGTCATGCAAGCAGTCACAGAGCAGTTGGGGAGAGGAAAGTTACCAGGACAGAAATGGCAAATTGATCAGGTTTTAGGGCAAGTGATTGCTGCAGATTACCAAGGAGAAATCAAAATTAAGCTGATAACTAGAAAAGAATCTGATTCATTCATACAAATTGGAGACAGAATGGCCCAAGTTGTCAAAAGTGCAGTGAATGGAGGTTTGGTAAAGAATGAGTCTGCCCAGCCCTTCTGACAGTGCAAGAAAAGGGAAGCTGTGGTGCAGCAAATAAAAACCTCAGTGCTGAGGTGTGGGTTGAAGCCCCAAGTGACCCTCCAGAATCTGCAGAAATTATAACAAAGGGCCCCAAAAACATCCTGCTGATTATAAAACAGGGAAAGGAAGAGGAAGGGTACATTTTAAATGACAAATGTTATTTGCAAGAAAAGTCATACTTTTTTCTTTTGCAGATCCTACCACGTTTCGCCACTGTCCCAGAGTGTGCTGTGTGGTCCCCCTTCGATGTGTGTGTGTGGGGTCGGGGAAGGGACCAAACCCCCAACCTGAACCTGGCTGAGTAAAGTGCCAGCACCATGGATCCATTTTGCGCAAATGGTGCCTTCAGTTCAAGATCAACTTGTTTGATTGCATTCTTCCACTGGAACTAAGCAACCTTAACAGTTAACTGTTTGTGTTTTCTCGTATGGAACTCTGACTTTCACTTACCTTCCAGCAAACCTTTCAGGTGGACCGTGCACCTTTACATGAGTAGTACTCATGCTACATCAAATGCTATTTTAGAGACACTATAATCTCTTTCAGAGTATAAAAGTTTCAGTCTTTTCTGTGTAGATGTATCTGATGTGAAAGGTTATGAGATCAATATGTTAATCCACTTCCATTACTTTACAGTGATTGCTTTGATCATTCAAACCAGATTTGCTGATAATGTTTTTTTGTTTTGTTTTTGTGCTGATATTTTTTTTGTTTTTGTTTGAAACGAGAGATATGTGAAACAAAAATTCATTGGTCATAGGGTGGAATGTGATGCTATTGATTATGTTTGACCAATGACTTTGTGTTTCACCACTACGCATATTAGTTGCTCAATGTTCACCAGTAGCACATTGTATGTTTTGTTCAGCCTAGCCACCTATTGGCTTTGTCATGGCATTAACCATTACTTTCTGTATTCAGTTTAGCCGCCTATTGGCTTTGACATGATATTAGACATTACATTCTGTATTCTGCCTATTGGTTTTGACATGATATTAGACATTACATTTTGTATTCAGCTTAGCTGCCTATTGGCTTTGACATGAAATTAGACATTACATTTTGTATTCAGCTCAGCTGCCTATTGGCTTTGACATGATATTAGACATTACATTTTGTATTCAGCTCAGCTGCCTATTGGCTTTGACATGATATTATACATTACATTTTGTTCAGCTCAGCTGCCTATTGGCTTTGACATAATATTAGACATTGCATTTTGTATTCAGGTTAGCTGCCTATTGCCTTTAACGTGAAGTTAGACATTGCAGTTGAGAATCCAAGCTGTATTCTTCCAAGCTGTGTTTTTCCACAAGATGAAACAAGATGTTTTCTTCACACCAGACTAGACCTGATAAGAGAGAGTACATTTGGTGTTTTTCTTTCTGCTCAGGCTTGGGAAGAGGAGAAGTCTAGGAGATCTGGCCAGTCTCCAAAGGCTTGCGTAGTTTTCCTGAGTCTGAGAGGAGGGGGCACGCTTTTGTAACGGATGACTCGGGCTTCAGAGATTAGATTCGAATCTGCCTGACTTCGGGCTGGAACTTGGTGCCAGTTGCCAGTTGCCAGTCTCCAGTGTGGGTAGATAATCTCTTTCTCTCAGTTGACCGGAGTCATCAACTTGCAGACCCCAGAAAGATGAAGCTGTAAATAGTTTCTCACACGGTGAAGTATTTGATTGTATATGCTTTGCATTATATATATAACCTGCTGTGTACATTGCAACTGAGAAGTACTGTGATATATTTTGTTTTCATTGCTGCGACGTGTGCTTGAAATCTATTAATTCGTCTTTCACGAACTTGTGGGTGGGGAAGAATTAACAACAATAAAGGTCTTCTTTGAACTCAGAAGTGCATTCTTGATATGTTCTGTAAGCTCTGATATGAGATAAGAAGGAAGGCAGAGCACCTGCTCACATAAATAAAATCTGTTTAGGGGAAAAATAAGTACAGTAACAACTAATTTAGCCACCACAAGTGGATGCTCGTGCTGCTGTTCGTGTTCTTTTGCATTTAGTGCTATTGTCCATTTTGGACACAAGGGTGCATTTTGCACTGAGTACAAATAGAGCTATATGCTGAGAATATTTTAGGAGGAAAATCCTAGCTCAGCACATTTAGCAAGCATGAGTGGCTTATCACGCTTCTATATGTGTTCTGTAGCATTTAGCGATATTATAGCAAAATACATCTTCAGGTCCATTTCGGACGTGAGAAAACAGCACTAAATGCCTGATTACACTTCTAGTGTAATTCCATGTAATTTTGCTGTATTTATGTGGTTCAATGGGCTCTGGTGCCACTGCACCTGCTGCACGAATAGTAGCTAGACTCCTGGTACTAGCATCAGCTCATGCCCAGTATATAAAAACAGTGAGCTGGTGCCACCAAAAGAAAATGCTACATCTAGTGCTTTGCAGATGCAGCTTCCATTTGTACAGAAGATGCAGTGACACCAGGGCCTACAAGCCTGGGGGGTCTTCTGAAAGCTGATTATTGCTGTATTTCACCATTGAAATATTGGTCAAGGAACCTATTTTCTTCCTTGCACTAGGGCCCATGCCACACTTGCTATGCCAGTGGTGTTCTGCATAAACTTAAATTCCTCAGGCATTCTAAGATAATGGTAGTGACAAAAATGACATTAATGCTAACATTCTGACATAGTTCACTGTTTTCTTTCAATAGAAACTGGAACACATGGGAAATTATGCTAAAAGCAAAGCAAGTGTTTCAGTTAAAAAACAACAGAAAAATAGATACCCATTTAGTGGCTCACTGTAAAAACTGGATCCAGAAAACCTGGAATTAATCCTGGCTTCCCCACTTTATTAAATTGAGTGACCTAAATCAAATATTTTATTTCAGCAATCCTCCATTTTCTTCATTATAACATATGAAGCTAGCTTCAAATATGTGAGTTCAGAAAGGGTCGTACAAACCTATTGTGTTTCATTTATTAGACTATAATGTTGCTTTATCTATAAGAATGTGGGCCACATACGGGGTGAACATTACAATGTACTTGCCTCTTGGTTCACAAACAGCATTGTTGCCAGGGCACAGTGCAGAAGTGGATCTAGGTTCACGTCTCACTATTAATAAGTGCCTCCCTTTGCATTGATATAATGTGACCTATTGTCAAGCTTTTGTGTGTGCATTTTTGAATTTGAAGAGACCTTATCACAGTTTATGTTGTTTATGTTGTTTGTTGTATGAATTACATGACAAACTTTTCAGCGCTCACTCAGCTCAAAAAATTGCCGAGACAGCTGGGCCTGTGCACTGATCAAGGGAGAGAGCAGGCTGGTCGTCATCCTTTTTATTTTCACTGCAGCAGTGGAATAGGTGAGCCAAGAACATGAAAAGCCCTCCCTGCGGAGCATCAGCTGCCAATGCCCATAGCTCAAACTTTATGCAAAACATTATAACCAAGCTTTAGGCCGCAGGTTATACAAACTTCGGACCCTCTCAGCCTCACACACCACAGCTGAAGATTAATGCTAAACTGCTTCTCTCCTCTTCCACAGTGGCCCGCTCTTTCAGCGTATATCACCTATACTGCTCCCTGTGCTTATTCAGCATGCGAGTAACCACTTTGTCACACTGCTTGCATTTGTAAGAACCAAGGGCCAGATGTAGGTAAGTATGGTTTTGCGAGTTGCAATTTGCGAGTCATAGAGACTCGCAAATTGCAACTCGCAAAACCACATGCAGAAAGGTGTCTCAGACACCTTCTGCGAGTCGGTATGGGGTCGCAATGACCCACCTCATTAATATTAATGAGGTGGGTCGCAAATTGCGGCCCCATACCGACTATGGGCACTCGCAAACATGGAGGCCTGCTGTCGTCAGCAGACCTCCATGTTTGCGACTGCTTTTCAATAAAGCAGGTTTTTTTTTTCAAAGTGCAACCCGTTTTCCTTAAAGGAAAACGAGCTGCACTTTGAAAAATAAACCGAAACCTTTTGTTTCGGTATTTTTCAGGGCAGGTAGTGGTCCATTGGACCACTGCCTGCTCTGAAAAATTATTTTTGTGATCATTCACAAAGGGGAAGGTGTCCCATGGGGACCCCTTCCCGTTTGCGAATGAGTTACCATCCACTTCAAGTGGATGGTAACTGCGAGTTGATTTGTGACCGCTTTTGCGGTCACAAATCAACTTACATCGCGGTGCGAGTTGCAAATAGGAAGGGAACACCCCTTCCTATTTGCAAGTCGGAAACACATTTTGCGAGTCGGTTCCGACTCGCAAAATGTGTTTCTGCGTCGCGCACAGGCATTAGCGCCTCGCAAACGGCGTTTTTCGCCGTTTGCGAGGCGCTAATGCCTTGCTACATCTGGCCCCAAATGTATTAATTTTGTCTTCAATTAATTAAAGAACAGTACACTCACAGTAAGCTCCATCAACAGCAGTAATACAGGTACGGAACACAAGACACGATCCAATGCTGAAACAAACATTGCTCAGTAGTGCATTACAACAGGCACCGTGTTAGGCCCACCATTTCCCCCTTAGTTTTATCATGTTTCTCAGGGTGCCCTTGTGTTGCATAGATCGGCTTCTCTTGATGCGCACTCCAGTCGACCCCGGTCCTCCATCCGGCCAAAGAAGGGGCCCTGGAGCGCCTCCACCCGTGAGCAATATCTCTCTTAGCGACAAGGCAGGGAATTCCCACAAATGTCCGTTCAGCACGGGGCCCCCACCTCCTCCAACAGACCCAGCAACGCAACCCTAGGGCCAAGATCTATAGGACGCCCCAAGACATCTGCCACCTCTCTGCCAATCCCCTCCAAAAATGGTCATATTTGAGGACAGCTCCAAGTGACGTGGAGGAAGTCCCCTCCCAAGAGGCCACACCTAGCACAGGTGGACCCCGCTCCATCAGACATCTTTGACATTATTGCATGAGTTAAATAAGATGCGTGGAGGAAGTTGAATTGCACCATCCACAGCCAGCTGAAATGGCTAACTCCCGTGGGGCCAGCAGTGCTTCCCACCAATCGACATCCTCCAGATCACACACCCAGTGCACCCACCGTTTTTGCAGGCCGTCAATCCCATCAGGAGCGTTCATGAATAGAGGTTTGTAAACCTGGGACACTGCTTTCCTTCCCAGGCTCCCAGACAACAATTTTGCCACAATTGGGCTAAAATTGAGGAGCTGGGCGTTCACTGAAACATGTGTACCCAAGGCATGATGTAGTTGCAGGTATCGGAACAATTGTGTCTGATGTAACCCATAGTGTTCTTGCATGTCTTGGAATGTCATAAGGCTGTCCCCAGTATATACATCCCCCAAGTAAGTCACCCCTATTGAGTCCCAGCGTTGAAAGCCCTGTAAGTTAGCAAGCTGGTGCAGCCAGTCTTCATGCCACAATGGAGTCATTAGAGTAAGACGCAGATCCCAACCTATGAGTCGCAGGGCCACCCTCCAGCAACCCACCGCCACTCGGGTGCAAGACGCTGTCTGGACAGGAACCCTGCCACCATAGAGCATACCCAGTAGGCCCCCAAAGACCGCTTCATGGATCTCAAGTCGATATGCCGGGTCATAAACCAATCATTTCTGGGCACCACCTGGGCAGCTAAGTAGTAAACATATAGATCTAGGACCCCCATCCCTCCCTCGTGCGGGGATTTGCGCACGGTATTAAAGGCCTCTTTGTGCCACCCTCCATTCCAGATGAAGGCAGTCAATTTTGAGGTGAGAGTACGGAACCACACTCTTTGTATTTGGTATGGGTAATTTGTGAGTGCATATGGGTATCGGGAGCCACATAATTTTGATGAGAGCAGTTCGCCCAAGGGGGTTTAAAGGGATATCTTTCCAACGGTGCAGATCCCCATCCAGATGCACCGACAAATCTCCAAAGTTTAGTACCCATGCTAAGTCAGGAAGAAGGGGCACGTGGACTCCCAAGTATTTAAACACGTTCCTACGCACTGGGATCTGGGGATACCACATTCAACCCTCTGCATCCCCCTTAAGCTCCACCAGGGCAGACTTTTGGGAACTGACCAGGAGTCCTGACACATCCCCAAACCGCTCCAGTAGTTCTACACACCTGGGCTTCGACGCAGGCAGATCACTGAGGAACACCAAGACATCTTCCGCTTATAGTGCCAATCTATCTTCCTCTATCTTTGCTCGCAGTGCGCCCTGCGGCTTTGCTCCTGCCTACGAATATAACTTTCAATGGTACCCCTCACTGTGGGCTTACAGGCCGTCCACACTGTTGCTCCTGAAGCCACAGAGCCCACATTGTGTTGAAAGAAGGCCTTAAGTTCCCCTTCCACAAAACTAGAACATTCTGGGGACTTCAGATGCCACGCGTTGAGCCTCCAGATTGATCTTTGTGACTGATGTGTCCGATACTCAAAGCCCCAGTCCGTGAACAATGGGGCATGATCAGATATAACACTAGGAAGGATGCGGACTAACCTCAGATCTAAGACGTCCATCGCCGGAACCTATATAAGATCAATACGGGCCTCAGTGTGATGAGTGGCGGACTGATGGGTGTAGGCATGTGTACCTGGGTGCCACACCCACCAGATATCACAAAGCCCCCATGAGTCGGCCCATGTCTGAAGGGTTGTTGCTCAGGCATGTCGAATAGCACCAGGATCTGCAGAGACATGCCAGAGCAGATCCGGAACTGCATTAAAATCATCCCCCTCGCAGTATGAAGCCGGCTGTAAGCGACGTTAACAATGATCCGAGCGCTGCACAAGTGGCCTGCAAAAGATGGGGGGAATATAACAGGATACCAAATTGTATTACCTGGCCTTCATATGACCCTCAACCCTAATGTACCTCCCCAGCGGATCCTCGTGAACCTTAGTAACGGTCAATGGTAGCGACTTATGAAGCAGCAGGGCCACTCCCCTCGACCCTCGCATGAACCCCGATTGATAGACTCTGTCATACCCAAAGCACCCCAAAAAGGAGCAGTGAGTTCCCAATAGATGCATCTCCTGCAGTAGGACAACCCCCGGGGCATGCCTCCTGAGGTACTTAAGGACCGCGGTTTGTTTCATGCGGTGTAGGAGCCCATTAATATTATCTGAAATGACCGAAATCAACTTCTGCGTGAGAAGTTAAGTAGCTGACCCATCGGGCAACCTGACAAGCATGCGGGGACGGTGGACCGTGCAGCCAGATGTCAGTACGTCATCACCCAGTCTGTGACCATGTCGGAAAGCGTAAGTGTGTGGAACAGCTGTGTTGTACAAAACCTAACAATAACATGTAATCTAAACTACTACAGGAACAAAAACAGTGGCCTTGACCCCCAACTCCCCCCACCCCATACTTCCACCCAAGAAGCGCCTGTCAACCCCCCCAAACCTCATAACGTAGAGTAACTTGTGGAGGAGTTGGCGATCTGCGTCTGGACACCCCCGCTCATGTACGGATAATCCACCTGACAGCTTGAGAACAGTAATACCAGTCAGTGAGAGGAATTACTCTGAATCTGAGGCCCCATCACTGAACATAAACACAGAGCTATTCCTTGGACCTCCCACTGTCGGGACAGCCCAGTGCCACAGTGAATCCATCCAGCCAAACTACAGTGCAGGTGCCAGCTACTGTCTAAGCACCCCAACTCGAGGTCTCGTCCAGGCCCCATCAAGGAGGATCACTGCCCGAATCGAAAATAGTCAGAGTATCAGACAGAGACGACTCACGGGACTCCGCCTGCCGCTAAACAGTCTCCGGGCCCTGGCTCGCCAAAGCATCTGCTCCGCTGCCATGCCGGGGACGCCGCCTGGACTTCCGCCGGCGCTCGCGCCCCTCTACAGCAGGCCTCAGCTCATCCCCACCCTTGATATCTGTCACAAAACCACACCCAGGATGCA